>NW_026096079.1:21607-131700 GCF_023614345.1 Adelges cooleyi
CTTTTCTATAAAAACTATTAACACTAGAAAAACTAGAAAATCTAGAAAAACTAGAAAAACTAGAAAAACCAGACACTTGAAAAACTAAAAAAGTTTTAAAGTAGAAAAATTTTTCTAGTTTTTCTACTTTTAATTTTTTCTAGTTTTTTAGGATTTCTAGTTTTTTAGAATTTCTAATTTTTCTAGTTTTTCTAAATTTTCAATTTTTTCAGGATTTCTAGTTTTTCTAAAAAACTAAAAAACTATTCTAGTTTTTCTATCTTTTCTAGAAAGCTTAGAAAAAATTGAAAAAAAAAGAAAAACTAGAAAAACTAAAAACAATTTAAAGTAGAAAAACTAGAAATGTTTTTCTACTTTTAATTTTTTTTAGTTTTTCAAGTGTTTCTAGTTTTTCTAGTTTTTCTAGATTTTCTAGTTTTTCTAGTGTTAATAGTTTTTATAGAAAAGATAGAAAAAGTAGAAAAACAAAAAAAACAGAAAAACTAGAAATACTGGAAAAACTAGAATAGTTTTTTAGTTTTTCTAGATTTTATAGGTTTTATAGAAAAGATAGAAAAGATTGGTAAATTAGAGAAACTATAAAAACTTATAATGCTTTTTTAGTTTTTCAATTTTTTCTAGTTTTTCCAGTATTTCTAGTTTTTCTAGTTTCTTTCTTTCTTTTCTATAAAAACTATTAACACTAGAAAAACTAGAAAAATCAAAAAAACATTTTTAGTTTTTCTAGTTTTTTCTATTTTATCTATCTTTTCTATCTTTCCTATAAAACCTATAAAAACTAGAAAAACTAAAAACTAAAAAACTGTTAAAAAATAGAAAAACTAGAAAAACTAGAAAAACTAGAAAAATTAGAAATCTAGAAAAACCTGAAAAACTTGAAAAACCTGAAAAACTAGAAAAAATTGAAAAACTAGAAAAACCTGAAAAACTTGAAAAACCTGAAAAACTAGAAAAAATTGAAAAACTAAAAAAAGTTTTTCTACTTTTAATTTTTTTTAGTTTTTCTAGTTTTTCTAGTTTTTCTAGTTTTTCTAGTTTTTCTAGTTTTTCTAGTTTTTCACAGTTCGAACCATCTCATAAGGATGATCGTGGACGAGAACCCAGTAGGCAGGAGACCACTGGGAAGACCACGATTGAGGTGGGAAGATGTGATAAGAAAAGACGTGGAAACACTAAACGGAGGACGAGATTGGAAAACAAGAGCGGTGGAAAGGGAAGGCTGGAGGATTTGATGTGTGATGGGATGGTCTTGATGGCCGGAAAACCCAAGAAGAAGAAGAAGAAGAAGAAGAAAATTATTCTTTAAACCTTTGTTTAAACAATGTAAAAGCTATGTATAAAATTGCAATTCTTTAGATTAAAAATTGAGTTTTTTGTTCTGATATATTTTGTTATTAGCATGTATAAATAGTTTTTACCTAATTAATACGTTGGAAATAAAAACAATAGTTCATTATTTATAAATTATAATATTCGTAGCTTATGATTTAAAAGTAGGTAGGATGTTCAGGATGAAACATGCATAATACTGTATTAAAAGTGGTAAACTAAATTTCAAAAATATTCAAAACTGAATATAATCTCTAACTCTTCAATGCGCCAAGTTGCTTATTTGAAATAATCTTTTTTCTTAATTAGTTATTTAATTTGTTATATTTCATCTTACTAGTACTATCTAGTGGATAAATCGAGCTGTTTTTTATTAAAACAAATTCTTGATCAGCCAATCGTAGACCAGATCATTATTTTTATAACGGTATTCCTAGTTTTTAAAATGTTAAGGGTATCTGGAATTAATATACTTACTTTTGAAAAATAAATGAAAATTGGGCGCATTAAAACTTATAAAATTATAAAAAATAATAATATGTCTCTTCCGTCAAAAAACTATACGGTGTTGTTTTCGCCAAACGCGCACGAATAACAACAGCTCTTCAAACATGACACTAAACAAATAAAGCCTTAGCTCGTGCTGCATACATTAGTTAAAAGAACACTATTATTACCATGGCATAGAAATTCGCTGTGATTTTATAAAAACGCGGGACATAGTGTTTTAAAGATTGTATTATATTATGAAATTTCTGTTGGGCCGTGAAATTCTGTTATTATTAGTTTTACACAATATCATGCAGTTTGGCAAAACGTTTTAATATTTTCTATTTATTTTTTTGCTATAACTATTACTTCTTGTTAATTTCCCAACAAATTTAAATGTATTGAAAAAGCAATAGTAACTTCTTTAATACCGTATCAATTTTACTATCGGCGCTACTATTTGTTTATAGGCGAATAAAAGAAAACTCAAAAGAATAAATAAACGTGTGAACATTGTCAATAAAAAAAAAAAGCGTTCAATGTTGAAATTTGTGTGGATTAAAACAAAATAAATAATCAACACAATTTGTATAGTTATAATAATAAAGTGCTATTTCATTAAGACTAACACAATAATGTAATAGTTAAAGACATGTAAAATTATAAAGTGCCCAGATAGAGCGTTTAATTTGACTTGTTAGTTATTATTAGCTTACATAAAATCTGTGTGGAAAATTAGTAACTAAGACGCCTCCCCAATACGCTTTGATATTAGGTATATATAGATTCAACTTTCTGTAAATTATACACTAGGGAAAATTGAAAATTCAGTGTTTTCGGTGCGTTAAAAAATAGAAAAAAAAGGAATTTTTTTCTTTATTTTTTTTTAAGGACGGGAAGCGGGAAAACACATTAAACGAACAGCAAACATACCTATATGGGATAGGTGCGAATATCAAACATTGTACCAATCCCATATCGTCTTGTTATTTATTCTAGTTTTTCTAAAAAATGTAATAAAAGTATTCCTTCCCACTATCAAAACTCTTACTGTTACAAACAAATTTAGTGTAGCTGTAAAACGTGGTTTGGATTGTCACGTAAGTTTAACGATAATTCAGTCGATACAGCATACTTCGTAGTGCGCAGTTATAAATTTGTGAAAAATATTAGTGTTCATAATATAACGAATAACAATTGTACATAGTATACCTGTTTTTAATTTTTTTCGACAGTTAAAGAACACAAGTAAAAGAATGTTATTGTTCCAAATCTGTGTTATTGCACTATGCAGTCTTCGCCGTTGTCAAACGATGATAACATTGGAGACCATTCGAAATTTGCAAGAAACCGAGTCCAAATTTATAAGTTTAGTGTTTTTGGACAAAACGTGCTATACTCAATATAGATCGAACGAGACCGAAGAAGCCCCGCAGAAAAGATGTGTTAGTATCCCGGACGTTCAAGTGCCATATGAAAACTTCGATGCGATGCCACCCTTTACGGTTACTGAAGATCTGGGCCGTAATATTTTTTCCACTGAAAGTTCGCTAACAGCCAATATACCAAGTACAGACTGTTTTATGGCCGTTATACTGGACACCTATTGCGGTCTTGCAGTAGGCCTGCCATTGCAAGTAGTGATGGAGAACTGTGTAAAAGAAGAACGTTACTTCGAGGCATTTATTCGGCTTATAAACGTAATTGAAAGTGAAGGCATTTCAATGTTGAGTAGATTGTGTCATGTATCAAATCAAATAATACCAAATAAGTTATCAAAAGATATTAATGAGCTCTTTGATACGATCGTTCCTATTATAGAACACATTTACAACAAGTTTAAATTTTATTTAATATCGACTGAGGCGGTGCGTCAAATAGTAACCGCCATCAACGTAGTAAGGGTGAAAGAGAGGGGGGTTTGAAAAAACGAAAAGAATTCTTCACACTTACATGCATGGAGTTTAGTCAACGGTATGGTAACATGATAGGCTTGGTGAGTACTGGCGTATATACGGACGTCGAACATCTACCGACTCCCTACAAAGCCAACCAAAAATTATCCCTTATTAGAATACGTGCAATCAGATACTTTAAAAAAGAAACGGACACTGGACCAAGCGGTGGTGTTGTCGAATTCAATATATTGCATCAACTCCAAAATCAGGAATAAAATAGCCAATTATAATGTTTACAAGTGACATCGGATTAGGCTAAAATCTACACACACATTTTTAATCTAATTATTTGAATAATTGATAAAAATTATAGTTTGCATAAATGTGTATAAGAAAATAGTAGCACATTATATTTAACCTCAAAATTGACTGCCAAAAATTTCTTCTGTGTTATCTAATAAAAAAAATGTACGCTTAAATGTATATGAAATTTAAACCAATTTAATAAGTACCTTACAATATTTGTATAATTATAATTATTATTGTATTTTAATTTTTCGCTTTTATTGGTTTTCATCAGTTACAAAAAAAAAAAAAATTAATTATTGCAAACCTGCTCTTTTGTTTTATTATACAATTGGGAAAAAATGTATCAAACATATTAGGTCTTAGTACTTTAGCAGAACAAATGAAATTCTATTTTTTTTATGTTCACAGGTAATACATTTGAGTACACTAATTTAACTCTTCAATGCGCCATGTTGCTTATTTGAAACAATCTAATTAGCCGCTGATGTTGTTTAAAAATGATAAAGACCTGATCATTATTTTTTTAACGGTATCACTCATTTTTAAATTGTTATGGGTATAATAATATTAGTGTATTTGACAAATGCACCGTCATTAGTATCATTATCTTTACATCGACCATGGTTTTATACTAGTCAATAGTGTATATATAAGCAATACTGTTACTAGAGTTTCATTTTTTCAAAGTATTAATATTTCAATACACGTTGTCATGGTGAGTATTCTTCTATGATGTTAGAACTTTTTTCACAGATTTTAGTTTATTTGAAATTAATGGATTTATTTTTTGTTTAAATATATTAAAATTGGGTGCACTAAAACCTATAAAATTATAAAAAAGAATAATATGTCTTTTTTATTCTGTTCAGCCAATGTCACCATGTACAAAAAACGATACCAAAATAGAAATTGTTTTCCTTTTTTTTGGAAGGACGGGAAGTGGGGTATTACATGAAACAGATATCAAACATTGTCTCTATCTAATGTCGTCTTGTTATTTGCTTCAATGATACTTGGCTTGGTCAATACTGGCGAATATGCGAACGTCAAAAACTTATCGACTTGCGACAAAGCTGACCTAGAATTAATCTTAGGTTGTGCAACCAAGTACTTTAAAAAAGAAACGGACGCTGGCCCAAGCGTTGGCGTTAACGAATTCAATGCAATACAACAACTCCAAAATGTGGAAAAAAATAGCCAATTATTGAAAAATTGATAAAAATTAAAGCTTGCATAAATGTATATAATAAAATAGTAGCATATTATATTTAACCTCAAAATCTCCTAAAAAGTTTGCAAAAATTCCATAGGTATTATCTAATAATAAAAATCTACGTTATAAAAAAATTTTATTTTTAAAAAATTACAAACTTTCTTCATAATATTTGTATAATTACTATTATTATTATGATATTATAATTTTTCGCTAAAAGGGTTCTCTTTTTTCTTTTGGTTCTTCTTAATGACATAATGTTTGACTACAGAATATATTATTTATATATAATGTTATAGCTCCACTGTAGATATACCTATGGTCTAGTTTTCAAACTCTAAACACTAAAACTTTGTTTGAAAAGGGAAATAAAGAAAAAAAAAATTCTGTCCCTTCTAGAAGTTAATTGGCTTATGCTTTTTTTTTGGTTTGCCAATGTTTACCGGTAGGACTATGTTTAAAAAATATTCCATACAAATGCATACAAAAAATAAATTAAAATACAATTATAAACATATTTTTGGCTTTACAATTATTATTTTTATCGGTATTTTATACTAACCATCCTAGCACCACAGATTCAAACAGATTGCAGAGTAGTTTCATTATGTTGTTAATTACTTTATAAGGAAAACAACACAATAAATTATTGTTTTAATAAACAAAAGGGACCTGGCGGGGGGGGGGAGAAATGACTACCGTCGGTGCCCCCCTAGGTCTTCATTCAATAAAAAAAAATATATATATATTATTATTTTAACCTTTGTTTAAACAATGTAAAAGCCATGTATAAAATTGCAATTCTATAGATTAAAAATTGAGTTTTTTGTTTTGACATATTTTGTTATTAGTATGTATAAATAGTTTTTACCTAATTAATACCCTAATTAAGACCCGATCATTATTTTTATAATGGTATTCCTCGTTTTTAAATTGTTAAGAGTATCTGCAATTAATATATTTGTCTTTGAAAAAGTATATGAAAATTTGGCGCATCAAAACTTATCTTTAGGTGTATATAGATATCTATAAATTATAGACTAAGAAAATTGAAAATTAAGTGTTTATACGATTAATCTTAAAACTGAACAATGAAGGCTGCCGACACAAACGGGAACGCGGAAAGACGTCTAGTGGCAGTCATTCCAAACTTGACAACTCTCACTTTCATTCAAGCCTTACCAGGTCCAATACTTCTCAACCTACAGCCGTTAAAAGCTACACCATTATATTTGATACATCCTGTAGTGTGTAGAATTTTTAGCAATACGGCAAAAGCCTCAAATTTTTATAATAATTATTACCCATACTCCACACCTTCTCCGTCAACATTATCTGATTTTCGATTTTTTTTTTTTGTATAGCTTAAACTAAATATGTAAAGTCTAACCGAATAAGGTATAAACCAGCATAGCATGATTGTATATGATTTTACATTTAAATAAACGTAAACATTTTATACGCCTATACGAATGCTTAAGTATTAACGTCACGGTGAAAAAATACAAAAAATAAATTTTTTTCTTTATTTTTTGAAGGACGGTAAGCGGGAAAGTACATGAAACGAACATCAAACATTGAACCTATCCAAAATCGACTTGTTATTTGTTCTAGTTTTTCTAAAAAATTGAATAAAAATATTACTTCACACTAACAAAATTATTAGCGTTAGATACAAATTTATTGTAGTTGTAAAAAGTGTTTTGGATTTTCAAGTAAATTAAACGACGATTCAGTCGATACAACATACTTACATAGTGAGCATAAATGCTTTTGTGAAAGTTCTTAGTGTTCATAGTATAAAAAATGTTTGTGTTCCAAATCTGTGTTATTGCACTATGCAGTCTTCGCCGTTGTCAAACGATGATAACATTGGAAACCATTCGAAATTTGCAAGAAACCGAGTCGATATTTATGAGTTTGGTGTTTTTGGACAATACGTGCTATACACGAGATAAACCGAACCACACCGAAGAAGCCCCCCAGAAAAGATGCGTTAGTATCCCGGACGTTCAAGTGCCATATGCAAACTACGGTGTGATGCCACCCTTTACGGTTACTGAAGATCTGAGCCGTAATATTTTTTCCACTGAAAGTTCGCTGACAGCCAATATACCAAGTACAGACTGTTTTATGGCCGTTATACTGGACACCTATTGCTGTCTTGCAGTAGGCCAAACATTGCAAGCAGTTATGGAGAACTGTGTAAAAGAAGAACGTTACTTCGAGGCATTTATTCGGCTTATAAACGTAATCGAAAGTGAAGGCATTTCAATGTTGAGTAGATTATGTCATGTATCAAATCAAATAATACCAAATAAGGTATTAAAGGATATTAATGAGCTCTTTGATACGATCGTTCCTATAGTAGAACACATTTACAACAAGTTTAAATTGTATTCAATATCGACTGAGCCGGTGCGTCAAATAGTAACCGCCATCAACGTAGTAAGGGTGAAAGAGAGGGGGGGTTTGAAAAAACGAAAAGAATTCTTCACACTTACATGCATGGAGTTTAGTCAACGGTATGGTAACATGATGGGCTTGGTGAGTACTGGCGTATATACGGACGTCGAACATCTACCGACTCCCTTCAAAGCCAACCAAGAATTAACCCGTATTAAGATACGTGCAACCAATTGCTTTAAAAAAGAAACGGACGCTGGACCAAGCGGTGGTGTTGTCGAATTCAATATATTGCATCAACTCCAAAATGAGGAAAAAAATAGCCAATTATAATGTTTACAAGTGACATCGGATTAGTCTAAAATCTACACACACATGTAACTTTTTGAAAAATTGGTAAAAATTAAAGCTTACATAAATGTTTATAATAAAATAGTATTATATTATATTTAACCTCAAAATTGACTGCCAAAAATTACTTCTGTGTTATCTAATAAAAAAATGTATGCTATAAATGCATATGAAATTTAAACAAATTAAATAATTACCTTATAATATTTGTATAATTATTATTATTTTATTAAAATTTTTCGTTTTAAATGGTTTTCATCTGTTAATAAATAAAAACTCATCATTGTAAAAACAATATTTTCTCAACTCCACGCCGAAATTATTATGTGTAAAAACCTGAAAATCTGCTCTCTTGTTATACAGTTGGGAAAAAATGTATCAAACATATTAGGTCTTAGTACTTTAGCAGAACAAATGAAATTCTATTTTTTTATGTTCACAGGTAATACATTTCAGTACACCAATTTAACCCTTCAATGCGCTATGTTGCTTATTTGAAACAAACTAATTAGCCGCTGATGTTGTTTAATAATGATAAAGAGCTGATCATTATTTTTTTAACGGTATCTCTCATTTTTAAATTGTTGTGGGTATAATAATATTAGTGTATTTGGCTAATGCATCGTCATTAGTATCATCATCCTTAGATCAGTCATGGATTTAAATACTATTCAATGGTGGATATAAACTCAATACTGTTAATAAAATTTAATTTTTAGGAATTTCATGATTAATGATAGAGAAGATAATTTTGATACATTAAAAATTCATGTGTGCGATAATAATAACTCATGCAATGATAAAAAATTCAAAACGTTAATAAGAGTCTCTAGTATTCGTTATCTGGGTTAGGTTGGGAATGTGATGTATTTAAAAAAAGCATTTGGTGAAAAATTCGTGGACTACCTGGGTCCTACTTATTTAAATTTTATGCCTGTTATTATAAAAAAGAATAAAATCGATAAACATAAAAGTGTTAAAATAACTATTAATAACTGGTTATTATTGAACTAAGAATAAGTTATTTATACGTTTACAATTAGTTACCATGTACACCTTAGTATTTTTTTTTATTTTTCTTTCATTATTATTCAATTATTATTTGTAAGTAAACTGTCGCTCTCTACCTTCAACACAAGCTTGCTTTTAGAAGGTAGATAATCTCATTGTTATTTATGTATATCTTGTTTTAATGTAACAACAATGGATTTACAATAAAATAAAAATTGCACTTGCCCTGAGTTATGGGGTTAATGTGTCACTTTATTGTTATATTGCTATATGTTGCTTATTTGAAACAGTATTTTTTTTTTTAAATTATATAATTTCTTATATTTCATCTTACAAGTACTATCTAGCGGAATAATCGATGTATTTTATGTAAAAAAAAATTCTAGACCGGTCAATAGTTTCGCAATTAGCCGCAGATGTTGCTCACTAATGATTAAGACTAGATCATCATTCTTTTAACAGTGTCACTCATTTTTAAATTATTATGGGTATTGTAATATATGTGTATTTAGCTAACGCACCGTCATTAATATCATCATCCTTAGACGAGCCATGGCTACATACTAGTCAATAGTGGATGTAAAAGCAATAATGTTACAAGAATTTTATTTTTTTTATGTATTCATATTTCAATACATTTATTTTGTACAGTATGATTGGTTTATTATGACTGTCTCAAATTCTTCTAAGATGTTAGACCTTTTTTTCCCACAGTTTTAATTCAGTTGTTAACCTAAAATTATTGATTTCTTTAAAAATATATCAAAATTAGGCGCGGTAAAACCTATAAAATTATAAAATAGAGTAATAGGTCTTTTTCATTCTGTCCAGCCAAAGTCACCATGTACAAGAAACGATACCGTATTGTTTTTGTCAAACGCGCGGGATTGCGTTCGACCCGACAACTATTTCTTATATTTAAATAATTTATTCCTTATATAACTTCTATCTAGTGCTTATGCAATTTTATTTCAACTCAAAAACCAAAAAGTTGATCATTATTTCTCATCATAAAAATCGTTAATATTTTTTTTCTTTCTTTTTATACTTAAATATCAGGTACTCGTGAAGTTTATGTTGTACCAAAAAGTTTTCTATTTAACTTGGGTAATATCACGTCCGATTCAGATAAAAGACCTGCGGCAGTCTTTGTCGCTTTCTTTGTAAAGTGGTGCTATGAAAACTGTTGAGCTTAACTGCTGATATCGCACTTGATTTACCTCGGAAAAAATAGTTATTCTGTCTTAGCTATTTCAGCAAGCGAGTTGTACACATTCAACATCGTAGTGTCAGAGAAAATTAAGGGTGACGTAATTAGTGCTCATAACTTATCGTTTGTCTTCCAGCCTGAACACGTGTAGTATTGATAGACGCTTAACGCCAGTGGCTTAGCACAGCACATGATGATTGATAAACATACTATAAGCGCTCCAGCTAGTCCGATAAACCGGTATGTGTCCTTGACCATACAGGCGTTGGTATAAAAATAATAATCCACCTTCCCTCCTGCCCTAAACTTCAAAAATAGTTATACAAAACTGGTTATAGACCAGTCAATATTTTTAGTACATTAGTCTCATTTTAAAAAGTTACAATATTATATTATGTTACCATATACGTTTCAATAGTTGCTATCAAAAAAACCAAGTTTGGAGGGGGTAAAAATAAAAAACATTGTGAAAAATTGAGATCACATTATACAACGACAATATGAAAAAAAAAAATTTCAGTTTCTTATTAAAACCTATGAAATATTGAGTGGTACATAATAAAAGAAACGCTCTGTATATATAGTTTATACATTTTCTAACAAACGTAACAAAATTATTTATTTTTTTATTCATAAGCAAATCAAACAACAATCCAACGTCAAATAGGTAATCTTTGTCAGACCGGAAAACATGTCGACTTCTATTAAATGAATACCATGTAACAAAATGTCACAAAAAAACAATTAAACAAAACATGCCGTCACGGTTATTATAATGTGATAACGTATTGACATGATAACGCGCGCCGGGACTGTGCACTGCTGATGCGCTTTAGATTCTTTTCTACGAGTGAGATAATATGTATTATTTTCTTTTCTATTTCAAATATAGTGTACTAAGATGGCCGGTTACTATTTGATATTTAATAGATTCTGTAAGCATTACTACGTTGATAACAACTTGACGAAATGGCTCAGTCAACATAAAATAAGTTGTAAACGTGTTGCCAATGTGTGTAATGTAAAAACATGTAATTGACAAATGTATATTGAATCCAAAGAATTGCTTAAATTTGAGATTGGATATTTGGTTTTTAAAAGTTCAAAATATTTTGATAATATGCACTAAAAAAAAAATCTCATAATATTCTATTATTACTGGTAAACTAAATTTTAAAAATATTCAAACCTGAATATAATCTCTTACCTCCCAAATATGCTTTAATAGGCAAAATAATATCTAATGTATTGTACAAATTGTTCAACTTCGTAGAGCTGTATAAAGCTAATCAATATGTGTGAAAACCTAAAAATCTGCTCTCTTATTATAATATACAATATATTAGGAATTAGTACTTTAGTAGAACAAATGACATTCTATTTTTTATGTTCACAGGTAATACATTTGAGTACACCAAATTATCCATCAATGTTGCTTATTTAAAATAATATTTTTTTTTAAAAATAATATAATTTGTTATATTTCATTTTACTAGTACTATCTAGCAGAATAATCGATAATTGATTTTTTCAAAGTATTATTATTTCAATAAATGTTGTACAGTATGATTGGTTCACTATGACGCTCTAAAATTCGTCTAAAGTGTTAGACCTTTTTTTTATACAGTTTTTAATTAATCTTAAATTAATAGATTTATTTTTTAAAACTTATATCAAATTTGCGCGCGCTAAAACCCATAAAATTATAAAATAGAATAATATGTCTTTTCCTTTCTGTACAGCCAAAGTCACCATGAAAAAGAAACGGTACGATGTAGTTTTTGTCAAACGCGTGCGAATAACAACAGCTCTTCAAACATAACATTGAACAAATAAAGCTCGTTCCTAAACTAAATAGGTACAATTTAACCAAGTAAGGTATAAACCCGCATAGCAGTAGTGTGAGCATTTATTCTTTTGTGAAAGTGATTGGTGTTCATAGTTTACCTGTTTTGATTATTTTCGACACTCAACGAATACGAGTTAAAAAATGTTTGTGTTCCAAATTTGTGTTATTGCACTATGCAGTCTTAGCGGTTGTCAAACGATGATCACATTGGAAACTATTCAGAATTTGCTAATAACCGAGTCGAACTTTATGAGTTTGGTGTTTTTGGACAATACGTGCTATACTCGAGATAAACCGAACCACACCGAAGAAGCACCGCAGAAAAGATGCGTTAGTATCCCAGACGTACAAGTGCAATATGAATACTACAGTGTGATGCCACCCTTTACGGTTACTGAAGATCTGCGGTATAATATTTTAATCACTGAATATGCGCCGACAACCAATATAGAAATAACAGAAAGCTATATGGCCATTATACTGCAAACCTATTGCGGTGGTGCCGTTGGTCAAACATTGAACGCAGTGATGATGAACTGTGTAGATAATGGACGTTACGCCCAGGCATATATTCGGTTTATGAACGTAATCGAAAGTGAAGGCATTTCGATGTTGAGTAGATTATGTCATGTATCAAATAAAATGATAACGAAGAAGGCATCGAAGGCAATTAATGAGCTCTTTGATACGATTATTCCTATAATAGAACTTATTTACAACAAGTTTAAATTATATTTAATATCGACTGCGCCGGTGCTTCAAATGAGAGCCGCCATCAACGTAGTAAGAGTGTCCGAAAGGGGGGGTTTGAATGAACGAAAAGAATTCTTTAAACTGACATGCATGGAGTTTAGTCAACGGTATGGTAACATGATGGGCTTGGTGAGTACTGGCGTATATGACGACGTCGAACTTCTAGAGACTCCCCAAATGGCCAGACAAGAATTAAAACGTATTTTAAACCGTACAATCATGTACTTTAAAGAAGAAACGGACGCTCGACCAAGCGGCGGTGATGTACTACAACAACTTCAAAATGAGGAAATAAATAGACAATTATAATGTATACAGGTGGCATCGGTTTGGACCAAAATCTACCACACACATTTTCAACTCATGACTTGAAAAATTGATGAAAATTAAAGCTCACGGGTATGTATATTTTAAAATAGTAATGTGTTATAATTAACCTCAAAATCTCTTTTTGTTTGTCAAAAATATCTTATGTGTTGTCTAATAAAAAATTACAAATTTTCTTTATTATACTTGTATAATTATTATTATTAAATTATGATTTTTCATCCAAAATGGTTTTTTCCTTTCTTTTTTTTTGGTTCTCCATAATTATTTAATGTTTGACCACAGAAAATATTATTATATGTATATATATATATATATATATATATATATATATTTATGTAAAGCAAAATACTTTCTTTATTGTACATTGGTGTGAGCTACATAAGTTGGTATTACTGATCAGAAGAAATGAATATATGGAATCAGTTGATATAGATTGTTTAAATAAAAATTGTAAAATATTGTTTAATATAAAAAGTGTAAGATATTGTTGATATCTTGATATACTCACCATTGTTTGAGAAACACGTGGAACATATAAAACAGGTATTAGAGGCAATAACAAAAAAAAGGTTTCAGATTAAAATTCAAGAAATTTACGTTCGTCTCGGATTTGGTAAAATATTAAGGCTATATAATCCAGAACAACTCGGTAAGACATAACTCGGTAAAATATTGTTTAATTTAAAAAGTGTAAGATATTGTTTAACATATTAAGTTTATATTAACAGTTAGAGGTGTAACAAAGAATTACAATTTGTGGTTTCTCTTGTTACAGGTAAGTTTGTAAATATTGTAAATATGACGTTTAACGCAGAAAATAAATTTATAATCTCTTGTTACAGAGCATCGCATTGGTTTATTTTTTTCCACGAATATTCACACTATTAGACTAGTCATACATATATATATGTCAGCTAAAAGAAAATATAGTATTTTCAAGTTGAAAAATATGTACATTTTTTGGCTGTTTTTTTAAAAACAAAATCAACAAAAAAAATATATTCTTATTATTACTGGTAAACTAAATTTCAAAAATTTTCAAACCTGAATATAATCTCTTACCTCCCAAATCTGCTCTATTAGGCAAAATAATATCTGATGTATTGTACAAATTGTTCAACCCCGTAGAGCTGCATAAAGCTAATAAATATGTGTAAAAAACTAATAATCTGCTTCTCTTGTAATAATATGTAAGCGCGTTGTTACAAACTAATAACAGTATGATACTTCTCAAACAACAGATAATAAGTAAATAATGAATTAAATGTTACTCCAAACACATTTTTATATATGGCAACACTGTATAACAAACACATGATAAAACTGGCTTGATAAAGAAATGCTCGGTAGTGTTATCAACTTATTTAAATGAACATACTGTTTTTGAAAATTTATAATCAATAAAATATACAGAGTCATCAAATTTTTCCTAGTCAATATAAACCCATTACTAATGTGCTTTGTGTTTTTGTCATGAATTTTATGTAATTCTTCTTTTTAATTACTATTATATTCAATGATGCACTTACCCCGCTGAAAAGTATTCACGGGTAAAGCCCGTTACGTAATACCGGGACAAGAGCGTCATTTTTTTTTTTTTCCATACAAAAACACAATTCAGTCCGGTTTCTACCGTCTTTGTGATCAGTCGTGTACCGCCGCGTTCTTATCTGCTGCGCAAAGGCACCGCCGTGTTATCGAGTCGTTTGATCTTTATTGTACTTTTTCAACCGCTTCGGTTGGTTTTTTACAATTATTCTAGTGCATGTCCGGTTCTCCCGGCAGTTCGGGTCGGCCACCGAATATCGGCTCCGGCTCAAAAATCAAATCCACACTAGCGAAGAACCATGGTTCTGTCAATGAATGGTCTACGGTTAGTAATAAACGTAAGTCTTCGATAAAAAAACCTACTAGCCCGGTCTCCCCAAATTTGCAATACTTAATCGATAATCAACCTCAATTAGTGCCTCCTGGCACTAACTTCTCCTTTGATAATCAAGTATCCCCCAGCAACATGAATATTACCGAAGGTAATGGCAACAACAGTGATATTAATAACAGTCACCAGCACAAAAAAACCAATACTTCTTTGACCTCGTCATCTCAATCCGAAATGGTTATTGATTCTCCCGAAATTGTCGTGGTTAGTCCACCCTACATGCACACGTCCAGTATATCTTCGAGCATTGGAGATGCGCCTAAAGTCAAGACACATAGGCAACCTATGGAGCTCACGTGCTTCCCTCTTAACTATTCTGGACCCCTACACGTTTTAATATCTTCCATTGGTGAAAATAATTTGGGTAATTTACACCCTGTCAAACTCGGAAAACTATTCTCTAAGCTTTTCGGTGGAATCTTAAACATCACGTCAATTGGCGCTAAACGGGTTAAAATTACTTTTGATACTGTTGTAAACGCAAATAATTGTCTTACATCTAAATCGCATGCTGAAAACGGCTATGCAGCTTCTATACCTAACACGCTGTTATATTGTCTAGGCGTTATTCGTTTAGACCGCAGCATAACTGAAGACGACTTTTGGGATGGTCTCGAATGCTCTGCGCAAGTAGTTTCTTTTCGCCGTATCAATAGTAAGAAAGATAACTTACTCATCCCCTCTTCTCTTGTTGAGTTAAAATTTCTCTCTTCTACTCTGCCTCAAAAACTCTCAATATACAAAGTGCTCTTCAATATCTCTCCCAGCGTTCGCTCACCTGTCCAGTGCTCCAAGTGCCTTCGTTTTGGACATACTCATAAATTTTGCCGCAGCAAGGAACGCTGTAGCCATTGCGGTCTCTTTGACCACAATTCCTCTGTTTGCCCAGAAAAATCTACTTCACCGCCTGTTTGTATCTTTTGTCAACTTAACCATCCCTCCACTGACCGGTCCTGCGGTGAATGGCTAAAACAAAAAGAAATTAAAAAAATCATGGCGGTAAACAACGTTTCATTCTCAGAGGCCTCACAACTCAAGCGGTCCGGTGCGGCAACCAATGCTTTTTCTTTTTCAGATGTTACTAAAAAATCAAACAATCGTGTAAATAATTTATCTGAGACCCAGCCATCCTCTTTCCCTCCCCTCCCCTTTTCTTCTCATTCAGCATTTTCAAAAAAAAAAAAAAATCGTAATACCAATTCTCCTTCCCCCCATTTCCCTCCTTTGCCCAATAATAGCGTGCATTCTGTCTCACCTAACGGTAGTTTACTAAACTATATGGTAAACAACCCTGTCAACAATCTAGACAACCCTAGTTGGGTTACTTCTCTTGCTCACCATATTTCCCAGTCTCTTATCTCTGACCCCAATACTCTTTCCTCTTTATCATCGCTCAAAACACTTATTGAGTCTTCCTTATTAAATATGTCATCTCAATTTGAAAACGATGACACCTTCTAATCCTAAACATATTCCTCCCTTCAACATACTACAGTGGAACGTAAGAAGCGCCCTCCCGCGCTTTTGCGACATTTCTTACTTACTATCTAATCATAAATGTTCTTTTGCCCTTCTTTCAGAAACTTGGCTCCATCTTAATAAATCTTTTTCAATTCCAAATTTCAATATTATTCGTTGTGACCGCCCGGATGGTTTTGGTGGAGTTGCCATTGCAGCCCATCGTACTATTCAAATCAACCCTATCCTTATCGATGCCAATTTAAAAGATTCTCTCCTAAATTTCTCCATTGATCTTGTTGGTATTGAAGCTTTCCTTGAATCTTCCTCTCCTCTTCGTATTTGGTCAGTTTATATCCCTCCTTCCTCCAATCCTCCCCTAAGTCTTATTAATAATATTCTGAACCTAGCTACTGGCAACTCCATTATGGGTGGGGATTTTAACGGTCACCACTCTTTATGGGGGTCGCCTAGTAACAACTTTCGCGGAAATCTAATTTCATCGTCTATCAATTCCCTCTCTCTTTGTGTACTTAACACCGGTGCTCCTACCCTTGTTAATCGCCCTCCTCACACAGACACTGCTGTTGATTTATCTATTACTTCTCCCAATCTCTCTTGGTCCTTTTCATGGAATGTTTTGGATTGCACCCATGGTAGTAACCACTTTCCTATAATTATTTCCTATTTAAATGCATCTGACCCGGGTCCATCCCCTACCTCAAACCCATCTCCTCCTAAATTCAGCCCTTCTAAGATCGATTGGTCTTTATTCTCTACCTACATTTCTGTTTTTCTTTCTGACTTTTCATTCTCCGAAAATCCTCTTTCCGATTATGATTCCTTTGTTTCCTCTCTCATGAGAGCGGCAACTTGCTCCTTACCTCCTGCCAAAAAGACAAAAAAAATATTCCCTCCTTCACCTCTTTGGTGGTCTGCTGCATGTACTTCTGCAGTTAAATCTCGCTCACAGGCATTTAAAAAATATAGAGTTTCGGGTTCTATGAATGACCTCCTTGCTTTTCTAAATGCCCAAAGCAACACATCTCGCATTTTAAAACGAGCCAAAAAAGACTCCTGGCATTCTTTTTGCTCATCTCTCAACCCTACTACTTCCTTGAACGTAGTCTGGAGTACTGCGAAAAAATTTAAGAACTGTGTTAACCGTTCAAACTCCTCCTTAAACGAAAGCTGGTTCAGTTCTTTTTGCAATAAAGTTGCTCCACCGTATGTTCCTAATGTAGACGAGCACTCTCCTATTAACTTGCCAACTTCTATTGACTTTAACCCGGCCCTTCATCCCCTTACTTCCCCTTTTACTGCCAAGGAAATCAAACTGGCCATCTTTTCTCGCTCCTCCAATGCTACTGGTCTTGACGGCATTTCAACTTCCATGCTTAAAAACCTTCCTAAACATGCACTGGATATTCTTCTTAGTATTCTGAACTCACTTTTTGCTAATAATATCGTCCCAGATTCCTGGCGACATTTTAATATCATTCCCATCCCTAAGCCTAACTCTTCTCCTCCAGCCTTCCGCCCAATTGCTCTTTCCTCCACACTTTGCAAAATCGTTGAGTATATAATAAAAAACCGGCTTGATTGGTACATAGAAAAAAATAATCTTCTTCCTAACAACCTCTTCGGCTTCAGAAGAGGTTTGGGTACTATGGAGTGTCTTTCATCCCTCGTAGGTTCCGTTTATAAATCCTTTTGTAGTAAGCAATTTCTCTCAGCTGCGTTTATGGATATTAGGGGTGCCTTTGACTCAGTCCACATTCCCACTCTTATCCTCCGCCTAACCTCCTTTAATATTCCTCATTCTTTATGCAATTTTATTTCTTCTCTTTTTTCTCATCGATTACTTATCTTCTCTTCTCCCTCTGGTCTTACCGACACTAGGACCTCTTACCGTGGTCTTCCTCAAGGTAGTTGCCTTAGTCCTATCTTATTTAACATCTATATGAGTTCCATTAGTTTTGTCTTATCCACTCACGGGTTTTCCTCTCTTTTCTACGCGGATGATATTGTTCTATATGTTTCCAGTAGTAATATTGAAGATGTTACCTTCAGGCTCAACAATTCCCTCTCCATCCTATCTCGGGAATTGCTTTCTTCCTTCTTTTTAGCTGCCCCAGAAAAAAGTAAATTTATTCTCTTTACTAGAAAACGCATTCCCCTTGATTTGCCTCCAGTTATTTTCGAGGAACATATCATACCTCCCTCTGTTTCGATTTCCTATTTGGGTATCAAATTGGACACCAAGTTAAGATGGGTTCCACATTTTCAATATTTAAATTCTTTTGTTTCACGCTGGTCCAATTTTTTCCGTTCTATTTGTGGTACTTCTTGGGGTTCACACCCCTCTTCCCTTCTTCTTGTTTTTAACGCTGTGATCAGAGCCAAAGTTGACTATGGGTCTTTCCTATACTCTTCCGCATCATTTTGTCACCGCAAAAAACTTAACTCTGCCCTTTTATCCTGTGTCCGTAGCATTATTGGTGCTCTTCCTTCTACCCCACTTCCGAGTCTCGAAGTGGAATGTTTATGCCCTCCTATTGAAATCAGGAGCCGAAGAGCCGCTGGTAAATTTCTCCTCAAGTCTTTGTCCTCTCCTATATCATCCATTTTTCATTTATTTCATTCGATTACTAATTCATGGCGATATGTCGCTAAAACCCTTCCCATTCTTGCTTCCATAAGCCATTCTCTCTCTTCCATAGCCCCTCATATACTTAAATCATACACCCGGTTACCCATATATGATTGTCCTTACAGTGCCTTAATTTTCTCTCCAATTGTTCATATTGTCCCAAATTTTCTAGGTTTCTCTCGTTCTTATTTGACATGTCTTCCACCCCAAGTAACTAACAATCTCTTCTTGTATTACATCTCCTTATCCTTTCCAGGCTCGCGTCTGATTTTTACTGATGGTTCGTCTTCAGCTTCCGCTTCGGGTTGCGCTTATTATATTCCTGACCTAAGCATTTCCTTTTATACTAATCTCCATCCTTTGTCTTCCTCTTTTACCACTGAATGTTCCGCCATTTTCCATGCTCTTCTCTTTATCTACTCCTCTAATGATAATAATTTTCTGATATGCTCAGATTCCCAAGCTTGTCTTCTTGCTCTCTCTTCTAATCCCTTCAGCTCTACATTGTCTCCCCTTATTCTTAATATAAGATCCCTTCTGTTCCGCATCTCGTCCTCTGGCAAAATCGTTCAATTCCTTTGGGTTCCAGGGCACTGTGGGATAATTGGTAATGAGACTGCCGATTCCCTAGCCACTTCCACTGCTTCCTTCATTTTGCCTCAAGGCCTAACCACTCCTTTTTCTGACTTCCTTCCAGGTTTAAATAAAACTATATTTCAAGCTTGGCAGGACAAATGGTCCTCCCTACCTCCTAACTTTTCCTCTTGGCATCGCTCAATCTGTCCTATTATCCCTAGCAGGCCCTGGTTCCATGGCCTCAATCTCACACGCAAAGAAATCTCTTCCTTTTCCCGTTTAAGATTTGGACACAACCTTCTTCCCGCTTTCTCTTTTCTTATCTCTTTGAACTCCTCTCCTCATTGTACTTTGCATGATTTACCAGCCATCTGTGATTTTTCCCATCTCCTTTTTCATTGCCCCACTCTCTCTCCCCATAGAGATATCCTTTTTAACCTCCTGTCCTCTTTGGGAATTAATGTCCCTAACTCCTATAACATTCTTAACTCTCGCTCTGTTCCTATCATCCAATCCATCCTCAAATTCATCCTTGATGCTGGGTTTCATATATAATTGTATGTAAAGCTATTTTAACATTGTGTAATTTTTGTATATAATATCTTATTTATTATTTATTTATTTTTTTTTTTTTCTTTTCTCTCTCTATTATTATTTTAGTTTGTATATACTATCTCTAATCTGTGTAATTGTTGAGCTGTTAAATTTATAATAAAGGCTATTAAAAAAAAAAAAAAAAAAAAAAAAAAAAAAAAAAAAAAAAAAAAACACAATTGTTAATAAATATTATTGAAGTCTAACTAAAAAAAAAATATATTATTTACTTGTAGGGCACAATGCCTCGTAATAGGCCAAGAACGTCTACAAGAAAAAAAGTTCCTAAAAAAATTGTTTAAATTAGTACCTACCTAAATAATAATAATAATAAATGTGACAATTTGTACCTAAAAGACTTATTCTAAGTGAAATTTTAATTGATTTAAAGTAAATAAAAATGTTAAATTTTAAGTTTTAAATTTCGTTAATTTAAAATGTTTATTGCGAATGAAAAAAAAATTTATATTTAAAACTGATAAAAAATGTTTATAGCTATGATTTTATATTTTAACGCTCTTGCCCAGTTGTCGTACTTATACTATTACATTTAGAAGTATTTACCCCGAGTTATGGGGTTAATGCATCTCTTTACTTTTTTTTTTAAAGCTCTTCTAAAAATTACATTTTCAACTGCTTCATTTTTTTTATAAAATATGAATAGCTTCAATACCAAGGATAACAAAGATACCCATAGCGAAATCATAAACCTTGAAAGTAAGCTATTATAAAGAAATAAGTAAAAAAAAAAAAATATTTTAACGCACTTACCCCACACCAATTTAACCCTTCAATGTGCCATATTGCTTATTTGAAACAATCTCCTTATTTTTTAAATTATATAATTTCTTATATTTCATCTTACTAGTACTATCTAGCGGAATAATCGATAAGTTTTTGATGTAAAAATAAATTCTAGATCGGCCAATAGTTTCGTAATTAGCCGCAGATGTTGCTCAATAACGATAAAGACCAGATCATTATTTTTTTAACGGCATCTCTCATTTTTAAACTGTTATGAGTATATTGATATTCGTGTGTTAGGCTAATGCACTGTCATTAATATCATCATCATTAGACGAGCCATGGCTACATACTAGTCAATAGTGGATGTAAAAGTAATAATGTTACAAGAAATTTTTTTTTTCTAAGTATTCATATTCAATACATGTTGTACAGTATGATTGGTTTATTATGACTGTCTCAAATTCTTCTAAGATGTTAGATTTTTTTTCCCCACAGTTTTAATTAAGTTTTCAACCTAAAATCATTGATTTTTTAAAAAATATATCAAAATTAGGCGCGCTAAAACCTATAAAATTATAAAATAGAGTAATAGGTCTTTTTCATTCTGTACAGCCAAAGTCACCATGTACATGAAACGATACCGTATTGTTTTGCCAAAAGCGCGCGAATAACAGCAGCTCTTCATACAAAACCTTGAACAAATAAAGCCTAAACTCGTTTTGGCATTGAAATTCGTTGCGATTTTACAGAAACCCGCATAGCATGATTGTACCAAAGTCGAGTCCAGTACCTACACATTAGCAAACACTGCCGCGGTGACCGCTGAATTCGCATTATTATTTTTCATGAATAAATCAAGTATTTTTTTTTTACATTTAAATATTACCACAAATATAATACGCCTTTACGAGTGCTTGAATACTAACGTTACGATAAAGGACGGGGGGAAGGGGGAAAGTACAAGAAACGAACTTCAAACATGGTACCTATCCAATATCGTCTAGTTATTTGTTCTAGTCTTTCTAAAAAATATTCCTACCCACTACTAAAATTATTACCGTTAGGAACAAATTTAATGTAGCTGTAAAAAGTGTTTTGGATTGCCTCGACAGTTATAACGACGATTCAGTCAATACCAAATACTTTGTAGTGAGCAGTTATTTTTTTGTAAAAGTTCTTAGTGTTTTTGTGAAAAACATTAGTGTTCATTATATAAAGAATATCGTTTGTTTGTAGATAGCCGTTTTGATGTTTTTTCCCGAAAATTAACAAGTATAAGTTTAAAACAATGTTTGTGTTCCAAATCTGTATTATTGCACTATGCAGTCTTAGCCGTTGTCAGACGATGATCACATTGGAAACTATTCAGAATTTGCAAATAACCGAATCGAAATTTATGAGTTTGGTGTTTTTGGACAATACGTGCTATACAAGAGATAAACCGAACCAAACCGTAGAAGCCCCGCAGAAAAGATGTGTTAGTATACCGAATGTTGAGCCATACCAAATCTTCGGTGGATTGGATTATGAAAAATTCGGTGTGATGCCACCCTTTACGGTTACTGAAAATCAGTGGTATAATATTTTATTCTCTGGATATTCGCCGACAACCAATACAGAAAGAACAGAAAGTTTTATGGCAGTAATACTGCAAACCTATTGCGGTGGTGCCGTTGGTCAAACATTGAACGCAGTGATGATGAACTGTGTAGATCAAGGACGTTACGCCCAGGCATATATTCGGTTTATGAACGTTTTCGAAAGTGAAGGCATTTCGATGTTGGGTAGATTATGTCATTTATCAAATAAAATAATAGCCTTGCTGTCGTCGGAAAAAATTAATGATTACTTTGGTACGATCAATTTTATAATAGTACACATTTACAACAAGTTTAAATTGTATTTAATATCGACGGAGTCGGTACGTCAAATAATAGCCGCCATCGACGTAGTAAGGGTGAATGACAGTTATTTGAGAGAACGAAAAGAATTTTTTAAACTTACATGCATGGAGTTCAGTCAACGGTATGGTAACATGATGGGCTTGGTGAGTACTGGCGTATATAAGAAAGTCGGACTTCTACCGACTCCCTTCTTAGCCAAACAAGAGTTAAAACGTACTATGAAACAAGCAATCGCGTATTTTGAAAAAAATACGAACGCCGGACCAAGCGGTGGTGACCGTGTACCACAACAAATCCAAAATGAGGAAATAAATAGTCAATTGTAATGTTTACTGATGGAACCGGTTCGGACCAAATCTCCATACATAGTTTTAAACTAATGACTTGAAAAATTAAAACTTGCATTTATGTATAATATAAAATAGTAATATATTATATTTAACCTCAAAATCTCCTAAAATGTTTGCCAAAAATACCTTATGTATTATCTTATAATAAAAATGTACGTTATAAATGTAAAAAAAGTTAAATTTGTATAATTATTATTATTATTATATTATAATTTTTCGCTCAAAATGGTTTTTTTTTTTTTTTGGTTCTCCTTAATGATTCAATGGTGTTTGACTACAGAAAATATTTATATTTATTTATAGCTCCACTGTAGCTTTAACTTCGGTCTAGTTTTCTAACTCTAATCACCAAAACTTTGTTTGAAAAAGTGAAATAAAAAAAAAAAAATTCTATCCCTTCTAGAAAAATGGTTTACGCTATTTTTTTGGTTTGCCAATGTTTACCGGTAGTACTTTGTTTAAAGAATATTCCATACAAGTTTGGAAATAATTAGAGTATTAAAAAAAAGTGTTAGAGTATAATATATGTTTATTTTTTTAAACAAAAGTCAATAATTTTCAGTATATTATTTTTAATTAAAGTTAATGAAATGTAAGTAAAATTACTTAATACCTTTTACCTAAACACTAAGGTGCCTTTTAGTAAGTGCGCATAAATGTGGCAGATCTCTAGTCACCTTCCGGATTGTTTCTGCCTCAGGTGATTATCCATCCAACGAGCAAGCCTCTGATTATAAATAGTTTAATGCCTCGGGACAATTATATTGTCTAGCTTTATAACTATAATAAACAGGTTTGTAGCTTGATCGCAAGTACTGACACTAGCAAAGAAACAAGAGCCGTACTTTGGCTGCCTCGGGAGATGCGGTCTTTATCACAGTACACTTATTACTAAAGAACACTTAGTTCGAATTACCTTAAAAGCGACTGGAGAAAAGGTAACACTTTTAAATTAAGTAAAAGAAAAGCAGCTCAAAAGTCAATAAACACACACACAATTATAATATTCGTAAAAACAATGTAAAAACAATAATGCACGCGACAATACCCTCCTCGTAACAGAACGGTCGCTTACGGGAGAGTGCATCCGACATAGTAATTTGGGCGGCCTTAAATAATAACCGTGATTGGATTTTTACTGTGTAGACAATTTTGTATAGCTTGATTTTATTTATTTGGCCTACATTAAATGGCTTATTTGCTAAAATACATTTATCTATAAGAACTATACTACAACTGATAATATTCTTTGTCCTAACGACTAAACTAGCTAATCGTAGACATGAGGCTAATATTTCCTTTCTCACTAATAAAACAGATTATTTTATTCTCTACTTTTATTGAAAAATTTCCGCAAACCTACCTTAGCATACACTCTATCATCCTCTTCCTAATCCCTTTCCTACAAACTATGGCTCAAACTCCTCTACTATTCGACTAATGCGGTTCGCCAATGAATGCTCTTCTTTAATATTGTAAATAGTCTTTCTAGGAGTATTATCTTATTTCTTATTGACTAATTTATTTTTAAAATTAACAAACTTATGAACTTACTTTTTTTTTGTGCTTTGGGTTTGTTCTGTGTCTAATAAAATAAATAATATCATCTTCGATTTTATTGTTTACTCTATGAAATTAAATCAATTTGTTATATGCAAATTGTGTGAATTTTCTAAAAATTTAAGTTATTTTATTACCGGATGATTATTATTATTATTGTATTGTAATTTTTTGCTCAAAATGGTTTCATTAGTTATCAAAGTGCAATTTTTTTTTGTTCTCCTTAAAGACTTAATGTTGGAATACAGAATTTTGAAAAAATTGTAATATAGGGTGTCACGGAAAGGTCTACCGAGCTTCAAATGAGACATTTATGATGATCTATGGGTACAATAAATGGTATTCATTTTTTTTTAATTTTAAAATTATTTAAAATAGAACTTGTATCTTATTGAAAAATGGTCTTACGAAAAAATCTGAAATCAGAAGAAAAAATGTTGTTAAATTAATATGTAATATAGGTTCTAAATGTTATAAATATATTTTTTGGTCACCACTCTCCTGGTAACAACATTTTGCGTAGGTAAGCATCGCGCTAATGCAAATGCTAAAAGCACGATGAAATTTGAACTTTCTGAACTTTACCTCTGAATCAGCGATGTGTGTGTGAAAAGTCATAAAAAGTTCATATAATGCATATAACAAATCATAAAAGACACCATATTAAAATATATTACATTCGTCCGCTTTAGGAGTAGAGCATGTGTTGACCATTAAAACTCTACTAAGTATTAAATATTGTACATACATTATATGTTAAGGTTTTAAAAATATATATTCGGTACTTCAACGAGACTCTGAAAAATGCTTTTTTTTAAACCGTACTCTCATGTCATGTATAATGTTGTCGAGAACTGCATAATTAAATCTTAGGTACACTTAGGTGCCTGGTAGATTATATTCGGGAAAGACAAGACTACAATACATATTTATGTTCAAATGTGTTTCCTTCAAGGGAAAGATGGTACTTGTATTTTTGTTTTGTACTTTTAAATATTTTTGGGAATTTAATTTGCGTTCTTAAGCTATAGGAATTGATACATGGGCTGCGTGTAACCGAAAAAAATCCACCTTGAAATTATTAAGAGGCCTCTACGCCTGTGTATTTTCTATTGAAAACAAATTTTTGTAAATTCGTAAATAGGTTTTCTTTCAAACCGATGAATTTGCACACGAGTTATTTTTTTGCGTAAGTACAAAAACATTTTTTTTTATGTATTTGAACAATAGGTTTATCATTTTTCGACTTGTTTACTACGTCTTTAGGCCCTCGGTTGCTTTCAAATGCCGACAAAGTCAACACGACGTTAACCGTTTTAAAATGTGTTTTATAAACTATAAAATATGTATTATATCTACGGTATATTACGCCACGCTAGGAAATGTATCAAAATTTCCATAGCCTTCAGTACAAAAACACTCGATATATACACAAGAAAAAAGGCGTTTGCATAGTATGTTATTTCCCGAATTCTAGCAAGTATGGTGATAATTCCAATATAAACAATAGCAAAGCAAAATCCTAAAAGTAGCACAAAGTAAAATATCCAAAGCGGTATTATGGTCAAATAACCATACCTAAGCTTTAAAGTATAGGCTATAGCTTAAGTCTAAATTGATAAGATTATGAAATCGTCGGCACAATAACCATAAGGTGGAAATAATATCTAAATATTTTTATTGTTTCTATATTACTGTATTTCTCCAACCAATAATTGAGGAAAAACTACATATTTTTAAACTTATGGTAGCTTTTTAATGCCAATACGCTGGATAAAATAAAAACACATCAAACTATGATTTCTTGTACAAAAAAAAAATTGCATTACAGTTTGTGCCATCCATTTAGAGCTACCTCATCTCAAGTTTTTCTGTGTATTTAAAAAAAATATATAATAATGATTATACCTATCCAACAAATAAAAAGACAGTAAAAAAATTGAAAATTAATCTAGAAAAAACTGTTAAGCAAACTTATGGTTAAATATATAGTAAAGATATAAAATCTACTTGAACCGTAAACCATAAAAATTGTACACTTCTCGCGTACACGTGTTACGACAACGATGTTGTCATCTTCAGCGCTAACAACAGACTGAGACCGATTACGGGCGAACATCTCCCTCTATACATATGTACAAGGTCATTATACCGGGTGTGACGTCACACCGGAAATGATGACTCATTTGTCAACACATTTTATAAATTTTAATAAAATGTTTTGTAATGGACTTAAGTCCCAGTTTAACAAATTTGTCCTATTTTTTAACATTTCTATTGCTTCCCTAATATTAAGTTCTTTAGAGTTATTTACATTTTTTAGTAATTTTACTGATTTGATACTATGATTAGTGTCCAATAAATGTTCCGCAACAGGAGATTTGTGTACTTCTTGGTTTTTGATGTTCCTTATGTGTTCTTTAAACCTTACCCCAATATTTCTTTTTGTTTGACCTACATAACATTTAGCACACTCTTCACATTGTATTTTATAACTCCCGGATTTTTCTTCTTCCCCTATTTTATCTTTGGTACTACCTAACAAAGATTTTTAAATAGTACTTTTCGATGCGACTAGAGTTACACCGTAATTTTTAAAAATGTTTGTTAACCCCTTTGAAATACCTGGAAAATAAACCATACCCGATCTAATAATTTTTTCATTACCCCTCCTACTGAGCGTACTGGCTGTTCTAACTTCCCTTGACCATTTTTGCTTATTGACTAATCAAAAAATCATATTTGGATCATACCCATTAAATTTAGCTATTTCAATTATTAAGTTAAATTCTTTATCAAAATCATTTTTTAACATAGGAATATTCACTAATCTAAAAACCATACGGTTGAATGCTGCCATTTTGTGTTGCCAACTGTGATTCGAATTTTTCGGTATGTACCTAAATGTGTGCGTTTTCTTCCGATAAATCTCAAAACCTAAATAATTGTCCATTCTTTTAATTAGTAAATCAAGGAAAGGTAACTTTCCATTGATTTCTTTTTCATACGTTAATGTAATAGAAGGATAATGAGATTTTATATTTTGAAGAAAACGATCAATATTGAAGTCTTTAACCCACTATATGAAAAATGTCATCAACATACTAAACCAAACTTTCGGAAAATTATCATTACTATTTTTAATATTTGTTTCAAACCTACTCATAAACACTTCCGCCAAAAAGGTGACAATGGATTACCCATTGCTGTGCCTTCAGTTTGTGCATAGAACCTATTCTGAAACTGAAAAACATTTTGACTCATACATAATTTTGTTAAATTTATTAACTCACTAACCCTGTCTTTTTCTATATTTAAATTATATAACCAATCTATTAAAAAACCTATTGTTATGTCTATGGGCGTACTTGGGAATAAAGCTACCACGTTGAAGGATATCAGTCTATCGTTTGGTTGGATTTTGTAATTAGTTAGCTTGTTAACTAGTTCTATGTTGTTCCTAACTGAAAAACTATCAAATTTCTTAAAAGAATAAAAGTAGGTTTTTTATTAGGGTTTCAAATCCTCAATTGCCAAAGCTATGCCAAAGCTTTACCAAAAATTCACAAACCAGGAAATACAATGAGACCTATTATATCAAATATTAATGCTCCAACTTATAATTTATCTAAATATTTAGTTAACGTTTTTTCATCTTTTAAGAAATTTGATAAATATATATAAATACATATAAATAGATCAATTATATTATATATATATATAACTGCTAGGTTACTTGGTAATTTTTCCAAGTTGGGCGTATTCCTTTTCGGAGTCACTAATTTTTAATTGAAACACTAATTTTATTCTTCGAACAAAAATTGTACACATTCTGGTAAGTCCTATAAGATGCTATTTAAATATAGATCCGAGTATTTTATCAATTTTTTTTTAAAATTGTATTGCAAACATTATTTAACATGAGTAACTTTTGGATCGCTTGAGTACCTTTTATTCACCAAGTTTTCCAATGCAGTAGCTAGGCGTCATCTCTTCGAATATCGTTCAAAATTCTCCAGCGTGATACGGCGAACGTCGTTGTCCGGGTTCGACAGAATCGTAGCCAGACAATGGACGAAAATCATATTTATGTTATTATTACCAAGATGCCAGTACAATAATTGTAGTTGGCACGTGGTCTCCAATATTTTTTTTACTTGGCCCACATCAGTGTCTGGATGGCTTCTTTTACCTCCGCGTTACGTTTCGCTTTCAACTTTTGACATTTTCATGTCTTAGCTCTGGCACATTTATCGTTTTTATACTTTTCTTATATATCGATGAGCGACAAGAGAATCAGCAGATCACATGACATATTCGTGACCCAATGTCTTTCTTTGTAAGATCGATGACTTCTTCTGTAGGATTTATCACTTCGACGATATCATTCTTAGCTTCATTTTTGTAGGAGGCGGGCTGGTACGTGAATCAGTCATACAGGTCTGCAATACTAGTCGTGAGGTGCATCTTGAGGTGTTCGCTTGAATCGCACTACGTCATGATGTAAATGGACGGTTAGATTTTTTAAAAATAAACTACATTTGATAACAAAATAATTTACAATCGATCCAGTTAAACTACTCATTATACCTAACCGAACCATATTCATCAGCAATATTGTCTTTACCCCAATTCTCAATTATTAAAAAAAACTCTTAAAAAATGTTATTTTCGTATACTAGTATGATGAGAAGTATGATGCATCGGCCCTGAAAGCTTTTGTGTATTATTATAATTATAACCTATTAGACTACCCCCTTGTTTTTTATTTAAAAAAAATCTTTGATTTATATATAGTCTAATAATGTAAGGCACAGTAATCCAGTCGGGTAATAGCCAGTTAGAGAATGATTGTAGGAAGAAAAAATTAGTAAAATACAAGTATTTGTAGAAAACTGAAATAGTTAAGTATAGGATTTGACACAGTGGTTATTTTCTGGAATCTACATAAATAGTTGTTCATACATAACCGAGTGAACAATATCAAAAAAGCACTTTTTCAAGGTCAATGTAATTTACGTCGAGACAATTCCGTTCGTAATTAGATGGGTAATTATATATAAAGGGAAGATTTTTTTTTTTGCTAAGAATATTTAGTTTTTATATTTAACATAATAACAACATAACAATAATAACTAAACAATGGGCATAGTTAATATAAATATAAAAGTGAATTCTGAATTGTAAGATTCCTTAAAAACATTTTGTATAATTATATTAGAATATCTTTTTACTTAACTGACCTAAAATACGATTTACGAAAATATACAAATTGTTAAAATAAATCGTTAATATTGTGGAGTATATCCTTCCAACTTTCAATAATATTATTTAAAAAATGTAAAATTATTCCTAATTAAATACCTGTCAAAATATTATAAAATTCGCTTACCTTTGAAAATTGTCTATTTTGATTTTATAATATTTTTTTTTGTTGTATACTATAGTGCACACTTTATACATTATAGTCAGCGCTCTATGTTAGCTCTTTGGACACGAGCACACATGATGTGCAGTATTCTCGATCATACACAAGTTTTCCAATAACATATTTTTTTGGGTCATCAAAGAAACCGCCTTACGTTTGCAAGCGGAATCAATCATTTTTCATAGCCGTTTAGGCCTAACGCTATTTGGAGATGTACAGAGTGATCCATTTAGCGTAGGACAATCAATATCTCTTAAACTAATTGCAGTTTTGTAGTTTACCATTTTTTTTTTAAATAATATGGTTTATGTTATTTTACAATATTATGAAATTACTAAATATTTAACTTTCTTAGGAGTTTACAGTTCTATAAACTTTCGACATTCGAACTGTAACGTACATACAGGGTGATCTAAATGTACAGAACTCTTTATCCAGAGGCTCACATTTTGGGTTTCTAATTGATAATGTATTAGGTTATATTTTGTACTCTGAATAATTATTGTTGTATGAAATGCGTTAGAAAATTATAATGAACGACAAAGTGTGCTAACGGTACATGTACTTTTTTTTGCGTCCCATTTACCTTAAACTCAGGGCCGGACTTAGAGGGGGGGGGGGTTTGACAACCCCCCATTCGGAAAATTAAAGTATACACAGTCGGCACATTCGGAACAAAAAGTCGGTAAATATTATAACCCCCATAAAATAATACAAATAACATATTTATTAATTTTATTTTATAAAAGTAGGTGGGTACATAATTTTTATTGGAATCTGGCAACTGAATAGTGAATAGTCGGCATACGGACGACCATACGAAAATATAATTTTAGTTTCTAGTATGAAAAAAAACAATGCATTTTCGGTTATTCCCGATTTTAGCAGAAGTATGATTATTTGTTTATAATAACTGTGGTGTATATTATATCAAACGATGTTCGGTCATGGGACCTATTGGTCTATTGTAAACAAACATTCTATCCCTCTATAAGTATATATTTTTATTTTAGTTTTAAAATTTTAAAAGATTTCCTACTATAAAAAAAAAATACATACTCTTCTGTTTTAGACACATCACATAACCCATAGTATTAAGTCTGCAGGCAAAGAGTTAGCGGGTTTATTTTTGCTTGTCCCGTGTGCGCTTGTAAAATAATAAATATCGGTTATAAATGTGTGTAATCGAATATATATACATGCAGACATGAGCATTTTTTTAAATAGTGTACCTAACTAAAATTAATATAAAATTGTACTTAGACAATAACTCATAAAAAAATACATTTTTTATTTAATTTCAAAGGTTTTAATAATAATTTTGAATACAATGTCATTATTTTTTATAAAATTATTTAAAATATTAGGCTATTCGGAACCATAAAATAAAAATATATTTAAAACAATACATTTTTAAATTAAATACAAATTGCCCAGGTGTGATCGTGGAATCCCGGATTTAGAACAACTTTGAAAATAAACACATACCGCATACGTACTATAAATAGGGTAATCTACTACCAATAGCCCGAAATTTTAACCTATAGAATTTAAAAAATTTTATACAGGGTGGTCTATCTGATATAAGACAATCATTTACTCAAAAAATATGGGTATTTTACTATATTTTTCAATACCTTTAAAACTTAGTATTGAAATTTTGTGTCTTTAACCCATATACGTTAAATAAACACGGACTTCGTTTTTCCAAATGGAAACATATGTTTTTAGCTCCATAGGTATGTAGACCGAAGAAAAAAATTTCAGCGTTTAAATTTGTAATTTTCATCAATCCGATCAACTTTGTAAAGATATTACATTTCCTCCTATTTCTTAGGCTGTCCAAAAAAACAGTGGCCGTCGTTATCTTTTAAAAATAATAAAAAATGACCCTCACGATTTTAAATTCAACCAGAGATATTCTCGATATAACTGATTTGGAAGAAATAACAAAGAAATAGTCCGCATTAAAAAACTTGTACTACTTGTACTATCTAAATTTGTTTGTATTAATTAATACTTAAAAAAATAATAATGTTCAACAATAAATAATTCCCATTAAATTAAGCAAAAAATTGTGACTTGTGATGTAAAATGTCATAAACTATTTACGAAAGTACCCAAATATTTTAGTCGGCAATTAAAATTTTAAAGTCGGCATCTTCATTTTGACACCCCCCCCCCCTCTTGCATATTTCTTAGCACCGACCCTGGAATCACTAAGTTTAAAAGATAACTGACTACATTACACCAGATTAGATAATTTTTTTTTTATCTTGTCTGTGATAATATTATGAAATTTTTTCCTTTACCCTCTGGTAACGGTGATTTCAAACATGTGACGTCATGGTTTTTGTTTAAATGCCGAGTGAGCTCGACGCTAATAAATAATAAAAAAATGATGGGCTGAATGCTGTTATGTAATACCTAGTTATGATTTTCCTGAAGAACCTATGTATGATGACATATTAATCGATGAGTATGGTTCTTATAAATCTTGCAAAAAATTAATGCACATTGTAAACATTTATTGCTTTGTAATTTGTGGATAATAAATAAACCTATTTTATATTTGTGACTAATTTATAAAGATAACATAATGTTTAAACTCTGCTTTCTTTTTTACTTTTGTTCAACTTCTAGTGGAAACAATTCATTTAATGTGTAAAGCCCTATGTGTAATTGTCATTTAAATGTATTGTTGTATTTTTTGCAAGTGCCACTAAATGGGCATCATTTAACAGGGTTGCTACCATTTTTGAGTATTTAAAATGTTTCAAGACTTCCTCAGAGAGGAAATTATATTTTACCCTCCCTAAAATGTTGTTATGTTCATTTTTTTAAATACTTTTTTGAAGAGCTAATCTCATAAAACAAGCATTAAATCTAAAGTTCTAAATTTCACTATTTTCTCCACGCTTATGTAATCCTAATCAATATGAATAATTTTTGCTTTAAAAGTATTATAGCTGTTTTTATTATAAAGTAAAAGTATAAACAGATATTTTCTCTATGCGTAGATTTGAATTGAAAATATATTCATTTGACAGTAAAATGGTTTTTGCGTTTTCTGCTGTTGTCGTTGTAATAGTTCTTATTTGTACAAACGCCGCAACTACAAGAATATTAAAAAAAAATTATGTTTTCTTTGTCGGTACAAGTCGATATACTACTATTTGCTTTTATAACATTTTGCATATTATCGTTTTCATGTTTTCACAGTATTTTTGCCACTGAAAATGATTTTTCTGTTAGAATAAAAAAAAACAATTCTACGTATAATAGATTTACACTACAATTCCAAAAACTACGGTTAAAAAATCAAATAAAGATAATTTTTTTTTTTGATACTTGTGTGTGGAATTCGAAAGGAGGAAGGTTAGGTGTAGAGGCTGGTAGAGAACGCTAGCTTTTCTGATAACTTCATTATCAAAGATACCTGAATGTCCCGGATCAGAGGAGTTGAACTTTTTTACTATCCAGAAACAGGCTATAGATTTACTGAAGAGAATAAGAGGAGATAGTGTGGCTTTATAAGAAATGCACAATTGCCTACTTAAATAGCCTAGCTACCCAAGCCTAAATATTTTCCATAATTTTAACAATTCGTATATAATATGACTAGGATAGAAAAAAAATTTTTTTTTTTAATATCCTACAAGAAAATTTGTAAAATTGTTTTTGTGGATGTGTATTGGTTTAGAAAAATGCTATTGATCAAATGTTGTTTGCATCAAACCGAAAAATACTTGAAAAATTGTGTTTTTACACGCAACCCTTCAAGGTTTTTTATTTACTAACGCAATTAATAAGTGAAAAGTATTTTTTCATGTATTATTATTACTCATAATATGTTTATTTACTATGTTCTTCAGTACATGTAGTTGCTTACAGTAGTCGAGTCGAAAAAGCCAGAGCTCAGTTGTATGACGGAATTGACTTTAGCAGGATTTGAAATATTATAAACTAAAAACTTTTTGTCTGTGTAAAAAATAATCGTTTCCGATGGATCACCGCGGTTTTCTATTGTCGACATTGTTGTTTTGCGTTTACACTCTAGACGTGTACGGGGCGTTCGAGCCGATTTGTAAAGGACAATTCCTTCATGAAGATTACAATAGATTTTTGATATATTTGGACCTGGGATACAATAATCCCAATCCAAGCACCAGTCAGGATCTAGCCAGCACAGTGGAAGAGATAAAGTTAAACACACGGTGCGGCATTCAAACGATATGTCTGTCAGTTATGCAACTAGCCACGATGCGTGAATTCAGCCCGCTTAAGTTCGAAGGGTTCGAAAGAATTCCAAAAGACGCTTTGGTGATACTCTACAACATCAACGCCAACTATGGCAGCGGGATCCTCTATCCGATGTGGCTGTTCAATTTGTACGTTGAAAATATTATCGAATATTATAAAATATTTAGCCCCAGTCAAATGACATATGTGCACGAAATGATCATGGAACAACTGTCGGAGTCCATGATGGACTGTCCGGGTGACAACGAATTCTCCTTGGTCGACAGTAAGTTTGAGACGGTCAAACATATTTCCAACAAGATTAAAAAACACTTCGACCTAATTCGTCCGGACCTGATACGTGTCACCAAAGAAAACAAGTCCTACGAACTCATCGATGTCAACAACTTGCTCTTCGGTCATAAAAATATAAATAAGGTTGTTCATTATATTGATTCTATCACAAATGCAACTGACAAATTCTACGAAATTTGGGGTGACGTGTCCGGTGAGTTTTCAAAAGCGTACCAGAAGGCCTTAGATCCTACGAACCTGTACACTGCTTTAGAAGGTGTAAGGCAGTACCGATCACTGTTCTTCACGCTGATCAATATACTCATATTCCGAATAATATACATTCACTTATTGCTGGTCACCGACGAAAACAGAAGAGAATCGAACGCTGCAATGCACGAGACGGTCACTACATTCGTCAACATTACCGGGTCGCACAACAACGAGCCCTTATTCAAAACGTTAAATTTCTTGCAAGTCGTAAGTCCTTTGCCGGAATATTCCAATGCGGTTATCGATAATATCAGATTAGATTTGTTGGAAATCTCTTCGATTTTTCCAGGCTGCACAGTCTGGCATAAAGTCGAAGAAGACATTCGGCAAATCCTTCACGAGGTAAGCATGTTGGAGGAATTCGCGACCGCTATAAAGAAAAATCACGAGTCAGCTGTAATTTTCGTCAACGAAGTCGCAAAATGTATGGGTAATGTGGACCAACATTTCATCAAGTCGGTTTTAGAGTTGTCGTATCCAATCCCTGGGAATTTCTCTGCACATGTTCTACCGCCCTATTGGCGTGAACAAAAACCATAAAAAATAATACCATACGATAAATGAAATATTATGCTTCATAATTAATACATATACAATATTACTGAATAATTTTCTGTATGTTCATTTATTTTATTTGTATTCTTGTTTTCATTAAGTATACGAATGAGAACGGAAAGGGCCAAATTACATACAAACTAAGATACTTTCCAAGGTTTCTACCTTATATCTTGAATATAAAAAAAAGTTTGTTTAAATGATTAATTGACATCATTACAATATTATGTAGTCAATGCCAATACTTCTAATCTACGGTGACTGATTTTTAGTTATTGTTTCTAACATTCAGGTAAATCAAATATTGTTTATTTATCCCCCATTAAATTGACAGAAACTATTTTTATAATAGTTGTTTTTATCATGTTTTTACCCTTTAATTCAGATACAATAACAACATGTGACTAGAAATATATGTTATCTTATTTCACAAGAACAAAAAACTATAATCCGAGACGCCGCCGTCGTCAAGTACAAGTTTATGTAAAAGGTACGTAAGTATATAATACAGTAATATTATACAGTGATAGTTAGATTAGATGGATCACTACTATAAATGTATGAAAAGGGTAATTCATTAGCTATGATACAGTCAAATTTGTTTATAGTTTTTAAAATAAATGATCCCATTTCATTAGCGTTGAAGCTTTATCAACTCAATCTAGAGTTGAAGTACATGTAATATTTCATGTATTGAAATTGTGTATATGTGTACTCTCATTTTTTCAATTTTATTTACACAATTATACATAATAATATATGTTTAAATAATTTCAACGAACATTTTTTGGAATTTTTTATCACCAGAGTTGTTATATTGATATCAATAAATATAATATATTACTATAAAATACACTCTGAAATAATAATAATCGACGAGATAGTTTAACTAGAGATATACAAACATGTGTGTGTAGAAAACTGTACTTTTTTGGAACGGTGGTGTTGCGTATCTGCGTATGTTAACGTTTGACGGTATGTTTTGATTGAACTTAGGTTATGGTAAAAGCGAGTACATTATATGTTTAAAAAAAAAAAATTTTCGTTATGATTGAAAAACCAAGGTAGTTGTTTTGACAAAATAATAAAAACGTTCAAAACAACTCATCAACAAATACGGCCTACGAAAATTCTAAGTTTCGAGTAAACAAAAACAGAATCTTATTTTAGCTTCGATGCAAAGCGGAGAAGGATTGGTTTTACTCTGATGTGTTTTTTTTTTATCTGTATACACTGTAACTTTTTTAATACTAGACCAACTCCTTCGAGTAGCAACTCTGTAAATCGCAAATTTATATTTATAATTTATTTATATAAGTTCTATCACAAATAAATTTCAATATTGCTTCATACGTTAATAATATCTCAAATAAAAAATCGCTGAAATTACCACGATGGATAATTATTATTTATTTTTTGAGCTTCGGTGCGGAGCTGAGAAGGTATTGTTTTTACAATGATGTGTTTTTGTTTTTTTTTTGTGTGTCTGGACTCACTATATCTCGTAAACTGCTGAACCGATTTCTTCGTGTAGCAACTCAGATCAGAAATCATACCTGAAAGGTACTTTATAAGGCCAAAAATTTAAAAAAGGAACCCTTTTCCCCATCAAATTCGAAAAAAACACCTAAAAAAATTACAAATTTTTCAACTTAAAACTACAATGCCCTATAACTTTTTTGAAAATGTCGAAAATAATATAATTTGTTATATTTCATCTTGCTAGTACTTTCTAGCGGAATAATCTATAATCGATTTTTTCAAAGTATTATTATTTCAATAAATGTTGTACAGTATGATTGGTTGACTATGACGCTCTTAAATTCGTCTAAAGTGTTAGACCTTTTTTTTATACAGTTTTTAGTAAATCTTAAATTAATAGATTTATTTTTTAAAAAATATATCAAAATTGTGCGCGCTAAAACCCATAAAATTATAAAACAGAATAATATGTCTTTTTCTTTCTGTACAGCCAAAGTCACCATGAAAAAGAAACGGTACCATGTTGTTTTTGTCAAACGCGCGCGAATAACAACAGCTCTTCAAACATAACATTGAACAAATAAAGCCTTAGCTCGTTCCTAAACTAAATAGGTACAATGTAACCAAGCAAGGTATTAACCCGCATTGCAGTAGTGTGAGCGGTTATTCTTTTATGAAAGTTTTTGGTGTTCATAGTTTACCTGTTTTGATTATTTTCGACACTCAACGAATACGAGTTAAAAAATGTTTGTGTTCCAAATTTGTGTTATTGCACTATGCAGTCTTAGCGGTTGTCAAACGATGATCACATTGGAAACTATTCAGAATTTGCTAATAACCGAGTCGAACTTTATGAGTTTGGTGTTTTTGGACAATACGTGCTACACTCGAGATAAACCGAACCAGACCGAAGAAGCACCGCAGAAAAGATGCGTTAGTAACCCAGACGTACAAGTGCAATATGAATACTACAATGTGATGCCACCCTTTACGGTTACTGAAGATCTGCGGTATAATATTTTAATCACTGAATATGCGCCGACAACCAATATAGAAATAACAGAAAGCTATATGGCCATTATACTGCAAACCTATTGCGGTGGTGCCGTAGGTCAAACATTGAATGCAGTGATGATGAACTGTGTAGATAATGGACGTTACGCCCAGGCATATATTCGGCTTATGAACGTAATCGAAAGTGAAGGAATTTCGATGTTGAGTAGATTATGCCATGTATCAAATAAAATGATAACGAAGAAGGCATCGAAGGCAATTAATGAGCTCTTTGATACGATTATTCCTATAATAGAACTTATTTACAACAAGTTTAAATTATATTTAATATCGACTGCGCCGGTGCTTCAAATGAGAGACGCCATCAACGTAGTAAGAGTGTCCGAAAGGGGGGGTTTGAATGAACGAAAAGAATTCTTTAAACTGACATGCATGGAGTTTAGTCAACGGTATGGTAACATGATGGGCCTGGTGAGTACTGGCGTATATGACGACGTCGAACTTCTAGAGACTCCCCAGATGGCCAGACAAGAATTAAAACGTATTTTAAACCGTACAATCATGTACTTTAAAGAAGAAACGGACGCTCGACCAAGCGGCGGTGATGTACTACAACAACTTCAAAATGAGGAAATAAATAGACAATTATAATGTATACAGGTGGCATCGGTTTGGACCAAAATCTACACACACACATTTTCAACTCATGACTTGAAAAATTGATGAAAATTAAAGCTCACACGTATGTATATTTTAAAATAGTAATGTGTTATAATTAACCTCAAAATCTCCTTTTGTTTGTCAAAAATATCTTATGTGTTGTCTAATAAAAAATTACAAATTTTCTTTATTATACTTGTATAATTATTATTATTAAATTATGATTTTTCATCCAAAATGGTTTTTTCTTTTCTTTTTTTTTGGTTCTCCATAATTATTTAATGTTTGACCACAGAAAATATTATATATATATATATATATATATATTTATGTAAACAAAATACTTTCTTTATTGTACATTGGTGTGAGCTACATAAGTTGGTATTACTGATCAGAAGAAATGAATACATGGAATCAGTTGGTATAGATTGTTTAAATAAAAATTGTAAAATATTGTTTAATATAAAAAGTGTAAGATATTGTTGATATCTTGATATACTCACCATTGTTTGAGAAACACGTGGAACATATAAAACAGGTATTAGAGGCAATAACAAAAAAAAGGTTTCAGATTAAAATTCAAGAAATTTACGTTCGTCTCGGATTTGGTAAAATATTAAGGCTATATAATCCAGAACAACTCGGTAAGACATAACTCGGTAAAATATTGTTTAATTTAAAAAGTGTAAGATATTGTTTAACATATTAAGTTTATATTAACAGTTAGAGGTGTAACAAAGAATTACAACTTGTGGTTTCTCTTGTTACAGGTAAGTTTGTAAATATTGTAAATATGACGTTAAACGCAGAAAAAAAAATTATAATCTCTTGTTACAGAGCATCGCATTGGTTTATTTTTTTCCACGAATATTCACACTATTAGACTAGTCATACATATATATATGTCAGCTAAAAAAAAATATATTCTTATTAAAAAAAATCTCATAATATTCTATTGACAGTCCAATGACCACAGCTGTCGCGGACTATATTTAATAAAAAAAAATATATATTCTATTATTACTGGTAAACTAAATTTCAAAAATTTTCAAACCTGAATATAATCTCTTACCTCCCAAATCTGCTCTATTAGGCAAAATAATATCTGATGTGTTCTACAAATTGTTCAACCCCGTAGAACTGCATAAAGCTAATAAATATGTGTAAAAAACTAATAATCTGCTCTCTTGTAATAATATGTAAGCGCGTTGTTACAAACTAATAACAGTATGATACTTCTGAAACAACAGATAATAAGTAAATAATGAATTAATTGTTACTCCAAACACATTTTTATATATGGCAACACTGTATAACAAACACATGATAAAACTGGCTTGATAAAGAAATGCTCGGTAGTGTTATCAACTTTTTTAAATGAACGTACTGTTTTTGAAAATTTATAATCAATAAAATATACAGAGTCATCAAATTTTTCCTAGTCAATATAAACCCATTACTAATGTGCTTTGTGTTTTTGTCATGAATTTTATGTAATTCTTCTTTTTATTTACTATTATATTCAATGATGCACTTACCCCGCTGAAAAGTATTCACGGGTAAAGCCCGTTACGTAATACCGGGACAAGAGCGTCATTTTTTTTCCATACAAAAACACAATTGTTAATAAATATTATTTGAAGTCTAACTAAAAAAAAAATATATTATTTACTTGTAGGGCACAATGCCTCGTAATAGGCCAAGAACGTCTACAAGAAAAAAAGTTCGTAAAAAAATTGTTTAAATTAGTACCTACCTAAATAATAATAATAATAAATGTGACAATTTGTACCTAAAAGACTTATTCTAAGTGAAATTTTAATTGATTTAAAGTAAATAAAAATGTTAAATTTTAAGTTTTAAATTTCGTTAATTTAAAATGTTTATTGCGAATGAAAAAAAAATTTATATTTAAAACTGATAAAAAATGTTTATAGCTATGATTTTATATTTTAACGCTCTTGCCCAGTTGTCGTACTTATACTATTACATTTAGAAGTATTTACCCCGAGTTATGGGGTTAATGCATCTCTTTACTTTTTTTTTTAAAGCTCTTCTAAAAATTACATTTTCAACTGCTTCATTTTTTTTATAAAATATGAATAGCTTCAATACCAAGGATAACAAAGATACCCATAGCGAAATCATAAACCTTGAAAGTAAGCTATTATAAAGAAATAAGTAAAAAAAAAAAAATATTTTAACGCACTTACCCCACACCAATTTAACCCTTCAATGTGCCATATTGCTTATTTGAAACAATCTCCTTATTTTTTAAATTATATAATTTCTTATATTTCATCTTACTAGTACTATCTAGCGGAATAATCGATAAGTTTTTGATGTAAAAATAAATTCTAGATCGGCCAATAGTTTCGTAATTAGCCGCAGATGTTGCTCAATAACGATAAAGACCAGATCATTATTTTTTTAACGGCATCTCTCATTTTTAAACTGTTATGAGTATATTGATATTCGTGTGTTAGGCTAATGCACTGTCATTAATATCATCATCATTAGACGAGCCATGGCTACATACTAGTCAATAGTGGATGTAAAAGTAATAATGTTACAAGAAATTTTTTTTTCTAAGTATTCATATTCAATATATGTTGTACAGTATGATTGGTTTATTATGACTGTCTCAAATTCTTCTAAGATGTTAGATTTTTTTTCCCCACAGTTTTAATTAAGTTGTTAATCTGAAATAATTGATTTTTTTTAAAATATATCAAAATTAGGCGCGCTAAAACCAATAAAATTATAAAATAGAGTAATAGGTTTTTTTCATTCTGTTCAGCCAAAGTCACCATGTACATGAAACGATACCGTATTGTTTTGCCAAAAGCGCGCGAATAACAGCAGCTCTTCATACAAAACCTTGAACAAATAAAGCCTAAACTCGTTTTGGCATTGAAATTCGTTGCGATTTTACAGAAACCCGCATAGCATGATTGTACCAAAGTCGAGTCCAGTACCTACACATTAGCAAACACTGCCGCGGTGACCGCTGAATTCGCATTATTATTTTTCATGAATAAATCAAGTATTTTTTTTTACATTTAAATATTACCACAAATATAATACGCCTTTACGAGTGCTTGAATACTAACGTTACGATAAAGGACGGGGGGAAGGGGGAAAGTACAAGAAACGAACTTCAAACATGGTACCTATCCAATATCGTCTAGTTATTTGTTCTAGTCTTTCTAAAAAATATTCCTACCCACTACTAAAATTATTACCGTTAGGAACAAATTTAATGTAGCTGTAAAAAGTGTTTTGGATTGCCTCGACAGTTATAACGACGATTCAGTCAATACCAAATACTTTGTAGTGAGCAGTTATTTTTTTGTAAAAGTTCTTAGTGTTTTTGTGAAAAACATTAGTGTTCATTATATAAAGAATATCGTTTGTTTGTAGATAGCCGTTTTGATGTTTTTTCCCGAAAATTAACAAGTATAAGTTTAAAACAATGTTTGTGTTCCAAATCTGTATTATTGCACTATGCAGTCTTAGCCGTTGTCAGACGATGATCACATTGGAAACTATTCAGAATTTGCAAATAACCGAATCGAAATTTATGAGTTTGGTGTTTTTGGACAATACGTGCTATACAAGAGATAAACCGAACCAAACCGTAGAAGCCCCGCAGAAAAGATGTGTTAGTATACCGAATGTTGAGCCATACCAAATCTTCGGTGGATTGGATTATGAAAAATTCGGTGTGATGCCACCCTTTACGGTTACTGAAAATCAGTGGTATAATATTTTATTCTCTGGATATTCGCCGACAACCAATACAGAAAGAACAGAAAGTTTTATGGCAGTAATACTGCAAACCTATTGCGGTGGTGCCGTTGGTCAAACATTGAACGCAGTGATGATGAACTGTGTAGATCAAGGACGTTACGCCCAGGCATATATTCGGTTTATGAACGTTTTCGAAAGTGAAGGCATTTCGATGTTGGGTAGATTATGTCATTTATCAAATAAAATAATAGCCTTGCTGTCGTCGGAAAAAATTAATGATTACTTTGGTACGATCAATTTTATAATAGTACACATTTACAACAAGTTTAAATTGTATTTAATATCGACGGAGTCGGTACGTCAAATAATAGCCGCCATCGACGTAGTAAGGGTGAATGACAGTTATTTGAGAGAACGAAAAGAATTTTTTAAACTTACATGCATGGAGTTCAGTCAACGGTATGGTAACATGATGGGCTTGGTGAGTACTGGCGTATATAAGAAAGTCGGACTTCTACCGACTCCCTTCTTAGCCAAACAAGAGTTAAAACGTACTATGAAACAAGCAATCGCGTATTTTGAAAAAAATACGAACGCCGGACCAAGCGGTGGTGACCGTGTACCACAACAAATCCAAAATGAGGAAATAAATAGTCAATTGTAATGTTTACTGATGGAACCGGTTCGGACCAAATCTCCATACATATTTTTAAGCTAATGACTTGAAAAATTAAAACTTGCACTTATGTATATTATAAAATAGTAATATATTATATTTAACCTCTAAATCTCCTAAAATGTTTGCCAAAAATACCTTATGTGTTATCTTATAATAAAAATGTACGTTATAAATGTAAAAAAAATTAAATTTGTATAATTATTATTATTATTATTATGTTATAATTTTTCGCTCAAAATAGTTTATTATTTTTTTTTTTTGGTTCTCCTTAATGATTTATTAATGTTTGACTACAGAAAATATTATATTTATATATATTATTTTATAGCTCCACTGTAGCTACACTTTCGGTCTAGTTTTCAAACTCTAATCACCAAAACTTTGTTTGAAAAAGTGAAAAAAAAAAAAAATTCTTTCCCTTCTAGGAAAATGGTTTACGCTTTTTTATTGGTTTGCCAATGTTTACCGGTAGTACTTTGTTTAAAGAATATTCCATACAAGTTTGGAAATAATTAGAGTATTAAAAAAAAGTGTTAGAGTATAGTGAATGTACATTTTTTTAGTGTTTTTTTTAAATCAAAAGTCAATATTTTTCAGTATATTATTTTTAATTAAAGTTAATGAAATGTAAGTAAAATTACTTAATACCTTTTACCTAAACACTAAGGTGCCTTTTAGTAAGTGCGCATAAATGTGGCAGATCTCTAGTCACCTTCCGGATTGTTTCTGCCTCAGGTGATTATCCATCCAACGAGCAAGCCTCTGATAGTTGGATAGTTGGATGCCTCGGGACAATTATATTGTCTAGCTTTATAACTATAATAAACAGGTTTGTAGCTTGATTGCAAGTACTGACACTAGCAAAGAAACAAGAGCCGTACTTTGGCTGCCTCGGGAGATGCGGTCTTTATCACAGTACACTTATTACTAAAGAACACTTAGTTCGAATTACCTTTAAAGCGACTGGAGAAAAGGTAAAACTTTTAAATTAAGTAAAAGAAAAGCAGCTCAAAAGTCAATAAACACACACACAATTATAATATTCGTAAAAACAATAATGCACGCGACAATACCCTCCTCGTAACAGAACGGTCGCTTACGGGAGAGTGCATCCGACTTAGTAATTTGGGCGGCCTTAAATAATAACCGTGATTGGATTTTTACTGTGTAGACAATTTTGTATAGCTTGATCTAATTGCTTATTTGCTAAAATACATTTATCTTTAAGAACTATACTACAACTGATAATATTCTTTGTCCTCCTAACGACTTAACTAGCTAATTGTAGACATGAGGCTAATATTTCCTATCTCACTAATAAAACAGATTATTTTATTCTCTACTTTTATTGAACAATTTCCGCAAACCTACCTTAGCATACACTCTATCATCCTCTTCCTAATCCCTTTCCTACAAACTATGGCTCAAACTCCTCTACTATTCGACAAATGCGGTTCGCCAATGAATGCTCTTCTTTAATATTGTAAATAGTCTCTCTAGGAGTATTATCTTATTTCTTATTGACTAATTTATTTTTAAAATTAACAAACTTATGAACTTACTTTTTTTTTTGTGCTTTGGGTTCGTTCTGTGTCTAATAAAATAAATAACATCATCTTCGATTTTATTGTTTACTCTATGAAATTAAATCAATTTGTTATATGCAAATTGTGTGAATTTTCTAAAAATTTAAGTTATTATATTACCGGATGATTATTATTATTATTGTATTGTAATTTTTCGCTCAAAATGGTTTCATTAGTCATCAAAGTGCAATTTTTTTTTGTTCTCCTTAAAGACTTAATGTTTGAATACAGAATTTTGAAAAAATTGTTATATAGGGTGTCACAGAAAGGTCTACCGAGCTTCAAATGAGACATTTATGATGATCTATGGGTACAATAAATGGTATTAATTTTTTTTAAAATTTAAAATTATTTAAAATAGAACTCGTATATTATTGAAAAATGGTCTTACGAAAAAATCTGAAATCAGGAGAAAAAATCTTGTTAAATTAATATGTAATATAATTTGTTTGGTATCTGGCCACACATACGTCCACAGGGTGGCCACTCAGTGGCCACTGAATGGCCGGCATGTAACTAAAACCAACATATGGCATGCGACACATAATTTTAATATAAAAAAATACTAACAACACCACTGAATTGAGAATACAATTCTAACGCAAAATGATGTGTTACATTCCATAAGTTGGTTTTGGTCAATTGCCGGCCACTTAGTGGCCACTCAATGGATGTATGTGTGGCCAGATACCAAAAAATCATATAACATATCAATTCAACAAGATTTTTTCTCTTGATTTCAAATCTGAAATCATTTTTTAATGAGATAAGAGTTTAATTTTAAATAAATTTAAAATTAAAAAAAAAATGAATACCATTTATTGTACCCATAAATGTCTCATTTGAAGCTCGGTAGAACTTTCCGTGACACCCTGTGTATATATATAATTTCTGTAGTCAAACATTAAATCATTAAAGAGAATACAAAAAACCGGAAAAAACAATTTTGAGCGAAAAATTATAGTATAATAATAATAATTAAACAAGTATAATAAAGAAAGTTTATAATTTTTTACATTTATAACGTAGAATTTTATTATAAGATGACACATAAAAATTTTTTGTCAAACATAAGAAGATTTCGAGGTTAATTATAATTCAATACTATTTTATAATATACATACATGCAAGCTTTAACTTTTATCAATTTTTCAAGTCGTGAGTTAAAAAATGTGTGTGTAGATTTTGGTCCAAAACGATGCCACCCGTAAACATTACAAATGTCTATTTATTTCCTCATTTTGTAGTTGTTGCATTACATAGAGTTCTTCTCCACCACTTGTTCCAGCGTCCGTATCGTTTTCAAAGTACGCGATTGCTTGTTCCATAGTACGTTCTAATTCTTTTTTGGCTAAGAAGGCAGTCGGTAGAAGTCTGACGTTCGCATATACGTCAGTAATCACCAAGCCCATCATGTTACCATACCGTTGACTGAACTCTAGGCATGTAAGTTTGAAAAATTCTTTTCGTTCTCTCAAACAACTGTCTTTCACCCTTACTACGTCGATGGCGGCTACTATTTGACGCACCGACTCCGTCGATATTAAATACAATTTGAACTTGTTGTAAATGTGTACTATTATATGATTGATGGTATCAAAGAACTCATTAATTGCCTTTGATGCCAGCAAGGCTATTATTCTATATGATAAATGACATAATCTACTCAACATCGAAATGCCTTCACTTTCGAAAACGTTCATAAACCGAATATATGCCTGGGCGTAACGTCCTTTATCTACACAGTTCATCATCACTGCGTTCAATGTTTGACCAACGGCACCACCGCAGTAGGTTTGCAGTATTACTGCCATAAAACTTTCTGCTCTTTCTGTATTGGTTGTCGGCGAATGTCCATTGAATAAAATATTATACCACTGATCTTCAGTAACCGTAAAGGGTGGCATCACACCAAATTTTTCATAATCCAATCCACCGAAGTTTTTATATGGCTCAACATTCGGTATACTAACACATCTTTTCTGCGGGGCTTGCTCGGCGTGGTTCGGTTTATCTCGAGTATAGCACGTATTGTCCAAAAACACCAAACTCATAAATTTCGACTCGGTTATTTGCAAATTCTGAATGGTTTCCAATGTGATCATCGTTTGACAACGGCTAAGACTGCATAGTGCAATAATACAGATTTGGAACACAAACATTGTTCTAAACTTAAACTAGTTAATTTTCGAAAAAAAAAAATCAAAATGGCTATCTAAGAACAAACGATATTCTTTATATAATGAACACTTATGTTTTTCACAAAATTATAACTGCTCCCTACGAAGTATGTTGTATCGACTGACTCATCTTTGTAACCTACGTAGCAGTCGAAAACACATTTTACAGCTATTACATTTAATTCTAACGATATTAATTATTTTGGCAGTGGGTAGGTACATTTATATTAGATTTTTTAGAAAAACCTGAACAAATAACAAGACATTATGTACAATGTTTGATGTTCATTTCATCTACTTTTCCCCTCCCCCTTGTCATTCCAAAAATAAAGAAACTAATTTATCTTTTAAAGTTTCCTCCGTAACGCCAATATTATCCAATCTTAATACTCATGACTAATGTTAATATAATTTCGTAAATAATAAAATATATACTTGAATTTATATTGTACACATGTCGTTATGGTTTTAATTAATTTTCTTGCTTTACTCTTTTTGTAAAAAAAATTTCAGGATATTCAATTTAAAACGTGGACATTGTTAAAAGTAGATTCCAACAGGTAATGATATTCGAAAGAAAAGTAATAAGAAAAATATATAGCAGCGAATTAAGAAGGAAAATGGAAGATACGGAGCAACAATGAAATAAAGCAAATTTTAGAAAACGATCACATAGTTGAATACATAAAATCAGGATGGATCAGACGATTGGGTCATGTGGAAAAAAAGAATGAGGAAAGAATACCCAAACGCGTAATGTTGGCCAGAATGGAAGGAATCAGAAGACAAGGACGACCAAGGAGTAGATGGATAGATGAAGTTAAGAAGGATGTACAACAGATGGGTATACGGAACTGGAGAAGTGTTTCTAATGATCGGGATGAGTGGAGAGGCATTGTTTTGGAAGTCATTATGAACTGTAGAGCTTACAAGAAAGAAAATAATGAATTTTAGCAAACATTTTGGAACATTTTTGAGGTTAAATATAATATATTACTATTTTATAATTAACATTAATGCAAGCTTTAATTTTATTAATTTTTCTAGTCATTAGTTCAAAAATTTGTGCGTTTATTTTGGCCTAAACCGATGCCACCCGTAAATATTATAATTGTCTATTTATTCCCTCATTTTGGAGTTGATGCAGTACATGGGATTCGTCACCACCGCTTAGTCCAATGCCCGTTTCCTTTTTAAAGTACAAGGTTGCAAGTCCTAAGATTCGTTTTAATTCCATGTCGGCTCTGTAGTTAGACGTTAAAAGTTCGACGTCCGCATATTCACCAGTACTCACCAAGCCCATCATATTACCATACCGTTGACTAAACTCCATGCATGTATTCTTGAAGAATTCTATTCGTTCTTTCAATAAACTTCTGTCCTTCATCCTCACTACGTCGATGGCGAATAATATTTGACGCACTGGCGCATTCGATATAAGATAATCGTTAAACTTGTTGTAAATGTCTTGTATTATAGGACTGATCGTATCAAAGTGATCAATAATTGACCTAAAATTCTGCTTCGCTATTATTTTATTTGTTATACGACATAATCTATCCAACATCGAAATGCCTTCACTTTCGATCACGTTCATAAGCCGAATAAATGCCTCGACGTAATGTTCTTTATATACACAGTTCGCCACTACGTCGCGTAATGTTTTGGTTACGGCACGGCCGCAATAATTTTGCAGTATAACGGCCATAAAACTTTCAGTTTTTTCTATATTGGTTGTCAGCGAATTTCCAGTGAATAAAATATTATGACTCAGATCATCAGTAACCGTAAAAGGTGGTATCACACCGTAGTTTGCATATGGCACTTGAACGTCCGGGATACTAACGCATCTTTTCTGTGGGACTTCTTCAGTCTGGTTCGGTCTATCTCGAGTATAGCACGTATTGTCCAAAAACATTAAACTCATAAATTTAGACTCGGTTATTTGCAAATTCTGAATGGTTTCCAATGTGATCGTCTGACAACGGCGAAAACTGCATAGTGCAATAATACAGATTTGGAACAAAAACATTGTTTTAAACTTATACTTGTTAATTTTTGAAAAAAAAATAATAAAAACGGCTACCTACGAACAAACGATATTCTTTATATAATGAACACTAACATTTTTCACAAAATTATAACTGCTCCCTACGAAGTATGTTGTAACGACTGACTCATCGTTATAACTTACGTGGCAATCCAAAACAATTTTTACAGCTGTTAGATTAAATTTTTTTCCAACAATAATTAATATTTCTATTAGATTTTTTAAAAAAACTTGAACAAATAACAAGATGATATTTGATAAGTACAATGTTTTATGTGCGGTCATGTACTTTACCCATCCCCTTCTCCCCTCGTCTTTGAATTTTTTACTGTATTGTTAATATCCAATTTTCATACTAATGTCTAATGTAAAATTTTATGTATATAGTTATCCATTTCTTATAAAATAAAATATATAGATTGCATTTATATTGAACACAATATGTCGTTTTGGTTTTTATTTTTTATTTTGCTTTACCTATTTGTAATTCTAATTTCTAGATATTTAATTTTTGAGTCATAAATGTTTATATTTAAGTTGTTAGGGAAATTTATTGGAATTATATAATGATTTCATTATAAAAAATTCATAAATTAATCTGAAATAAGAACTTTAAATACCTATATCCGGATTTACAATATACGTCGGATTTTGGATTTTGGATTCCAAAATTCCAGTTAAAAAAATATGTTTCCTAATAAAACTTTCACAATTCGTAGAAAATAAATGTACAGAAAAATAGTTTTTAGTGTAAGTCAACACAAAATCAGAATCTTATCAGAAAAATAAATAATGTATATCTTAAGTTAAAAAATAGTCGGTGTTTATCGAGACAACAATTAATATTCGGCCTTTAATTTATTAGCTTTGGTGCGAATGTTTGTTTTTTTTTTGTGTCTAGACTAACGATATCTCGTAAACCGCAGAACCGATTTCTTTGTGTAGCAACTCGATAAATCAGAAAACATACCTGTAAGGTAATTTAAAGGGCCAAAAATTAAAAAAGGTCACCCCTTCCCCATCAAAATCGAGAAAAACACCCAAAAAATGTACAAATTTTTCAACTTCAAACTACGATGATGTATAACCTTTTTAAAAATAGTCGAAAAAGCTCCAAATTTTTATGAATTGTTGTTCAAACATAGTATTATCGATAAACGTTAAAAAACCAAAAAAATAACATAAACCCTTTCCCCTAGAAGGGATAGAATTGTTTTCTTTATTTTACTTTTTCAAGCAAAGTTTTAGATCTGAAAATTACACCGAAGGTAGATCTAAAATGGAACTATAACATATACAATTTTCTCAAAAATCTGTAGTCAAATTTTTTTTTTATTAAGGAAAAACCCCAAAAATAGCGTAAGTTTACACTTTGGCCATAGTCAGTTTCTAGGTTCCTATGTATGAGTGGATCAACAGTCAACGGGTAATGAAAGTTTTTTAATATATTGTTAATTACGATATATGAGTAACTATGACACTACATTTTTATAGACAGACGATCAACCCTTATCGTATCCACTCTGCGCAAGACTAAATATTAAATTTTAAGCACACTATTGCTGGTCCCATGATCTCTTCTAAACCGCTATATTTGGTTTGAACATACTATCCACAGATTCACATCGAAGCGTTTTTTTAAAAGTGATTTTATCACTTTCAGTTATAATAAAATCTGTAGACCTGCGACCTCACCGTTCTCACTATGCCCTGACCCTACTGTACCCTGACTCTGGCTCTTTTATAATATATTAGTATTATAAATAATATTTACATTATTAACAGTATGTTCATATTAGTACTCAAATAGAATTTGCAAAAATAGTTTTCGTGTTTCTTAAAATATAGACTAGCCGATAGAAGACAAAGAAATTAAGTTTTACTTCACAAAGATTACTCAAAAACGGTTAGTAAACGATTTTGATTTATTAGATGATGAAATTACAACAAAGGGATTTGTTTTAACACAGAATATATATATATTTATTACATACTTTATTGATAAGAAACATATTTGTTGTATTTAGCACGTTTTAGAATTTATACAGCTATGAGATATTCATAAGAGAAGTATTTTTTTCCCTGTTTTACACTGCCATATATTTATAGTTAACCTAAAGATTCCCCAGATTACTTCACATTAAAATATACAGGATTTTTCATTAAGGATCCATTTAGGGCTATCTCATCTCAAGTTTTTCAGTGTTTTTTTAATTTTTTTATTAAATATATTTTTGGTTATAGCTATACAACAAATAAAAATACAGTACTGTATAATAATAAAAAAAAAAAAAAACGAAAATTATCATTTAATGTGTCGCGAATTCACGACACGTGATTAAATAGTATATTAATTAGTTTCCAAGTAATTTCAAGTGATTGTATTGTATGCCTTTTGAACATATAAATATATAATTTATTTAATTATTTCACCAAATGTAATTTAAATTCAATAAACTATAAATTACAATCCGGAATGGAGTATAGCAATGATTCCTAACATCGTAAGACAGTAGTAATTATTAAATTTGTCACATTTAAGTTGCTCGATATTAAGCAGCTAATAATTATTTTCATTTTATTTTATTTTATAGGTTTGGCTCATAAATTGAATTGTTAGTCTTGCTGCTGAAAGGAGGCCAGCTGCAAGTACATTCGGCAAGTCATTGTGTAATATAAACATTTTGTAACCGGTCTGTTAAAAAACAAAAATTTTTTTTTTCATACAGCTGGTTTACAGTTAACAAAGCCAGATAAGCGGGGACGGAGCATATTGGTGTGGAAGTCACGGGTCTATTAGAATTATTACAACCAAAAGTGGCAAAACTACTTTTAAATAAACGACTCGATGTGAATCGTTAACGTATCGTTCTGAAAATGTATTTAAGTGTAATGTTCCCTTTTTTTTGGATTTCCTCAATAAAAAACAAAGCTTGACTACCTACCGGTTTTTTGAGAAAACTGTATGTGTATATGTTATAATGCCGTTCTAGGTATAACTTTGCACAAATAGGTACAAATGAAATACAATTTAAAAAAGTAACATGACAAAATAGGATATAAAAATAATAAAATTCAAAAAGACCAAACCAAACAATAATAATCAACAATAAATGCAAATCAAACCAAAACAATAACAATCACCAATAAACGGCAAACAAAATAATAACAATTAAAAATAAATTAAAAACAAAACAATAGTACTTAAACACTTCAAAATAACACATCATTGCCTATAATATGTGGACATGGTTTTTAATCAGAAAGTTAGTATGAGTATGTTGGAAGACATACCGGACTGGTACGCGGTAATAAAAACAAATTGTAGTAATTATGATTGAACACCAAACCGGTCTGTACTCTGCTGAGCATGTTAACAGACATGCTGTCGGTACGCAGTTCTTAAGTGTTGATGAATTTACTGTTACAAAAAAAAAAAAAATATATGCCTATAATATCGTGCGAAATGTGCGCTGAGCCAATAGTATAGAATATAGTTTAATTTTTTGAGTTATTATTTAAGCATATAACATATACAAAGTATAACATATGTATTTAAACTCTAGATTAAACTGATAAAGCTTCACCGCTTATGGAATGGGATGATATTGTTAAAAAATTATAAACGAATTTCACTGTATCATATTTTACCATCAACCCTTTGACAAAGTGAGATCTATCTAATTAAAGCCACTCATTTTATGGGAAAATAAGAATATTTTGTAAATTATTATTTTCCCATATGTTATTGTAGGTTCGTATGTTACAATATTTTTTTTATTAATTTGAACAATTTTTATCTTCATCCCTTATACGTAAAAGGAGTATGGACCTTGTTCTTTCAAATGAGAACATATGGTTTTAATTTCATAAATATTAAGACAACATTTTTTTTTTTTAATTTAGCGTTTGAATTTTTAATTATCATTAACCTGTCCAATTGCTATGTGCTTGTAAAGAGTTTAGATCAGTATTTGTTTGGTTTTTACAACAGTAACATCCCGACTAAATAAGCAAATACAACAAAGATTTTACTATAAAATTGTACCTACAAGCACAGGAAAAAATAAAATGTTCAAAATATTTATTTTTTCCGAGAAAAAGAGTATCTTACAATACCTTGTATCACCTTGAAAATATTTGTATACATATATTTATTTATATTATACATTTACTTACCTTTTTAATAAATTTGTTCTTGACGTCTTGGATTATATTTTTTCCTTGTAAAATAAGATAACATATATTTCTAGTCACAAGTTGTTATGTTATATGTATATGAGTTAAAGCGTAAAAATATGATAAAAACAACTATTATAAAAATCGTTTCTGGCAACTTAATAAACGATAGTTGATTAGTTGAGTGTTAAAAACAATAACTAAAAATCATTCACCATAGATAGGTATTAGCATTGAGCACATAACAATAATAATGATGTTAATTAATCATTATAACAAACCTTTTTTTATTTATTTTCCAGATTTAAGGTAGAAACCTTGGAGTGTGACTTAATTTGTATGTTATTTGGCCCTTTCCGTTCTCATTGGTGTACACAATTAAAATAAGAATACAAATGCAATAAATGAATATACAGAAAATTATTCGGTAACATTTAAATAGATATATTAATTATTAAACATAATATTACATTTATCAAATGTTGTTATTCTTGTGTAGTTTTATTTTTAATCATAAAGGGTGGTTGATTACTGTCAGGGAAATTCCCGGGGATTGGATACGACAACGCTAAAACCGACTTGATGAAATCGTGGTCGACATTTTCCATCCAATTTTTGACTACGTTGACGAACATTTCAGCTGACTCATGAATTTGCTTTATTCGCGGAATGTCTTCTTCGACTATCTCCGAGACTTTGCTGCCTGGAAAATTCAAAGAAATGTTCTCCAAATCTAATCTGATATGTTCGGATACCGCATTGGTAGTTTCTGGCAAAGGACTTTTGTCTTGCAAGAAATTTAACGTTTTGACAAAGGTCTTGTCGTCGTGCATCCCGGTTATGTTGACGAAAGAGGTGACCGTCTTGTGCATTGCATCGTTTATTTCTTTTCTGTTTACGTCGGTGACCAGCCACAAGTGAATGTATATCATTCGCAATATGACCATTTTCAACAGCGTCAATACCAGTGATTGATACTCCCTTATTCCTTCCAACTCGGTGTACAGGTTCGTAGGATCTGTGGCCTTATTGAACGCTTCTGTAAACTCATCGGACACATCACCCCAAATTTCACCGAATTGGCCAAATCCGTTCATGACTGTATCAAAATTATGAACGACTTCATATATACACATATGTTTATAACCGAAGAACAAGTTGTCGACATCGATCAGTTCGTAGGACTTGTTTGGTTTTCTGTCAAACACGAACACCAGGTCCCTATGTAGTAGGTCGAAGTGTTTTTTAATCTTTTCGGTAAAAAGTTGAAGCGTATCAAAACTAGTGTCGGGCAAGGAGAATTCATTGTCACCCGGACAGTCCTTCACGGACTCCGAAAGTTGTTCGGTGATCATTTTGTCTACGCATTCTATTTGTCCGTGGTTAAAAAAGCCATAATAATTTGCTAAACGTTCAACGTACAAATAGAGCAGCCACATCGGATAAAGGATCTGGCGGCCGTAGTTGGCGTTCATGTTGTAGAGTATCACCAAAGCTTCTTTTGGAATTATTTTGAACCCGTTGAACTTCATCACGGAGGAGCCACGCACCGTTGCTATTTGCATAATCGTCAGAAATATCTTTTGAATTCCGCATACTGTGTTTTTCTCGATCTCTTCCACGGCGCCGGCAATATCTGCGCTGCCCTTCGGTTCGGGATTCTTGTATCCCATCTGCAAATATTTTAAAAACGTACCGTAACAGTCCCAAAGCGATTGTCCTTTGCAAACAGGTTCGAACGCCGCGTACCCGTTCATAGTGTAAACACAAAGCAGCAATGTCGACAATAGCAAGCCACGGTGATCCATCGGAAACTATTATTTTTTGTAACCCACGAAAAGCTTAAAGTTTTTAATATTTGAAGTGAGACTACCAAAATCTATTCCGTCAAAACACTGAGCACTAGCCTTTTCGACTCGACTAGTGTAAGCAACTACTTGAATTGAAGAACACAATATCTGAACACCATCACGACTTATTATATTTTTCGCAAAACAGCCAAAGACAAACATTGAAGACAAATATTATTCACGATTCGGCAGCATATTTGTAGTTGTTTTTGTGAAAGCTCGAATATTATTACCAAAACGGATAATACTAGTCTTCTACACACATAGGAGGGAAAGAGGGCTGTGGGGTTTTAGGCCCTCAGAATTTTACATACGTCTAATATTTTTGTAACTTTAGGTCCAAATATTTCATACAAAACTATTTCGTTGTGAGAAGTATACTAGTATATTATAAAAACCGATAGCGTGTAAACAACACAATGTTAGAAAAATATATTTTTTTGCGTTGTCTTTACCTTACATTCGCATCGATATGAAAAACACATCATGAGTAATAATAATCCCCATAAAAATACCTAATAACGGTCTATGTAGCTGGATTTTTCGCACTATTAGATGTGTTAGTAAAAAAAAGACTTTAAAGTTTTGCGTGTAAAAACACACAATTTTTTTTACCATCGTTTTTAGTTACTTATTTTTTTAAGTATTTTTCGGATCGTTGTGAACAACATTTGATCAAAAACCTGTAAAAAACACTTCTCCAAATCAATACACAATCACAAAAACAGTTTTATACATTTGAAATTCAGCACACACTAAGGTGTTGGAAAACATTTTGAAATCGACATGATTTTCAAATTAAAATATGTAGGATTAATTTTGTACCCCTAATGGTTCTTATATTTATTTAATATATCATATTTTGTTTTTTCCCTGCACTCCGTGATGACATCCCCACAATAAACGGATCTACTTCCATACCGAATTAACTACGGTGTTCCCCCTTTTTTATTTTTTTAACGTGCTCGGAAATCTTCTCCTCTATAGACGACCACAACAACTGCAAATTTAAATTTATTTTTATTTTTTTCTAATTATATGATAAATGCAGCCAACATGTAGCCTATATATATTTAAACTTAATTATCAGCTGAATGTTACGCTATTACTAGTTCCTTTCAACACCTTATTGCTATTGACTTCGACCGTTGTCTTATTATTTCTGAAAACCAGTCATGACTCCTGCTTTGTCTTTCAACCCTTTTAAATTCCACACACTCTCCCCTCATTTTCTTCGTTCATTCATTGGTCTATAGTCTATTTCTGGTTAGAAAAAAAGTTCAACTCTTCTGGATGTCCGGACATTAGGGTATCTTTGGTAATGCAGATGCAGATAAGCTAGCGTTCTCTACTAGCATCTACACCTATCCCTCCTCCTTTCAAATTCCACACACAGTTTCGGAATAATAATAATCTTTACTTGTTTTTTTTTACCGTAGTTTTTAGAATTAGAATGTAAATCGACTACAATATGTAAAATCCGTTTTTTTTATTCTAACAGAAAAAGCGTTTTCAGTGACAAAAAATACTGTAAAACCATGAAAACAATAATATGCAAAATGTTATAAAAGCAAATAGTAGTACATCGACTTGAACCGAATAAAAAAATTACTATTTTTTTTTCATATTTTCGTATTTAAGGTATTTGTACAAATAAAAACTACTACAACAACATCAGCAGAAAACACAAAAACAATTTCGTTTTACCGGCAAATGAATAGATTTTCAATTCAAACCTACGGGTCAATAAAATTGTTGTTAAAACTTTTACTTTAAAATGAACATTTAGAGAAAAAATTACAAAAATAACAGCTATACTACTAATAGATAAAAAATTATTCACTTTGATTTGTATTACATAATCGTGGAGAAAGTAGTGAAATTTAGAATTTTGGATTTAGTGCTAACTATATTTGATTTGCTCGTCAAAAAATTATTTTAAAATTATGAACAAAACAAAATTTTGGGTATAAGAAAATATTATTTTTTCTGGGGAAGTCTAAAAAGTTTTGAAATTCTCAAAAAGGATAGCAACCTTGTTAAATAATGCCCATTTAGTAGCAGTTACAAAAAAAAAACATGTTTCTATACTGATTGAACTGTACCAACAAAAAAAAAAATAAAACTAATTAGAAAGTTAGTGTGTGAATTTTAAAAATATAAGGGATTTAAAAGAGTCATTCATTAATAAATTAAATTATAATAATAATTTAAGTTATAACGATCACCAATAATAAGTAGGTATTAATCACTATAGTTATAATTAACTTTTTATTCAACACGGAATTTAAAAAAAAAACAATTGTTTAGTTTACAATTAGGTTAACTATAAAAGTATGACCACATGGTATAGTGTTATAATAATTTAAAAAAGATCACAACTAAGTTTTGTGTAAAAAATTAAAAGCATTAACAGATTAGGCCCTTTAGGAATTTGTAGTTTGGTTATTTTATTAAATAGCCTTTATATTCTGAAAATATTAGTTTTAAAATCTCAACTAGGCAGTATCAGCATTTAGCACACCATTTTTTCATTATCTATTACCCTTGAGCTCTCACTCGGCAGGTAAACATTTTTAACCATGACGTCACATGAATGAAAGTGAAATCTAACCTAACCAGAGGTTTGCCGTTTAAGGATAAAATGGCATAATATTATCACAGATTAGATAAAAAGAAATTATCTTATCTGATATAATGTAGTCAGTTATCATTTAAATTTAATGATTCATAAGGAGTTTGTACAATTATGTTGTAAAATATGTGCACAATGCAGTTACTTTTACAGCGATTATAATGTGTTAGGCGACTTTAAACCGATCCCGTCCCACTATGTTATTGTATTTAACCAACGACATGCAATATACATATAAAATGTTATCTGAACAACAAAAAAACACACCAAGGTGTTCGGAGTCAACAAAATAGTAAACTCAATTCACAAGTCTCAACTGCATCTTCTACTTTTAGAAGCCTCACTCGATATTAAGGACGGACAAGATTCGAGCAATGCGCTCGTTTCAAATTTTGGTTTTATCCAGGGATAGGTAGAGAGTAGCCGTAGACTAGTAGTGTCTATTGTGTGGCGCTAACTATAAACAAACAAGAAGAACAACACATTTAGTATTGTATTAAAAAAAACATTAATCTAATGGATATTATTACAAAAGAGCTAAGATGAAATGTTCAGACTTCTTTTTAGGTAAAAATATCGTTAAAAATTATTGAGTGGTTGAGCTTGCTAAAAAAATTTCACGGAGTCATTCTGAACTTCTTCTAAAGCATTTTTTTTTTACCATGCGTATTTTACAGAGCGTTGGGTGGCGTGTAGTGCTGCCAAAATTAAAAAAATGGGATTAACGTACAATGACTTCAAAATTACCGTGATATACATTCAATTACCGTACACGAAAAATTTTACACAATCTTCGCAAATTATAAGCCAATAATCTTTATATATTTTTAAACTATTTACACTGATTTAAATAAAAATAATAATTATTAGGAAGGTAGGTAATTAAGTGTTAAGTAAAGGGACTACCTACGTCAAAGATACACATCCAATTTAATACAATTATTAATAGTTATACATGTTCGTCGACATAAGAAAAACATGCCACTATACTAATAATTGATTAAAATTTACCTACGTGATAACTTACCTTGGTAATTTTGAATAGGAATCTTTCCATTTTATAACGATTTATATATGAATGTTTCAAGTCCTTATATCGCTGTAGTCTTTGGAACTCATGTCCCATAGACGAGGGTAGTTTTGCACTTAAATTATTAATTTTTCGGTTGAATATGTTATCATACAAAAGTAAACAGTTTTATATTTCCAGTTTGAGATTTCCTGGTATAGAAAAATCACCACAAAGATTTTGAAAAATAGGCAACTTGTTGTAAACGGAACAATTTTGGTCCTTTTAAGTCATCAATGTTATGTTCAAAACATTTTTCTAAGGATGATTTTAATAAGTGTCACTTAATGCGTAAATAATTTATGCCAGACACTAAAGAAGTAGTTAGTTAGAAACCAGGGGTTCCTCGTACAATTTTGACTACTGGCAAAAATATTTCCAGCCCATCTAGTTCCAGAGATTTAAATAGAAGTAACAGAATATCGAAAAAAAGGAGAAAAGAGAAATATTTTTATGAATACAAGTCTTGTTTCCACATACTCGGATCAAAATCACAAAGACACTCTCGATAATAAAGGTATTTAATGTGAGTAAGGTAATAATATAATAATAAAATAAAACTAGAAAAAACCAGTTTTGAATAATTATAACTCGACGGATTCCGACATATGTGCTATATGAATTATGAAGGAAAATGTTGCTTAATTATTAAAAAAAAATTAATATTGAGTTAGTAGTGTTTATAATAACTATAATTACAAATATTACAATAAATGTTTTTTCTAATGATTGTTTGAAATGTTAAATAATGTTTGTTTTTTTATAATTACTGTAATCATCCCATCTTTGAACGACGACAAAAAATTTGAAATTATCATTAAACGATTATTTATCTAATATTCTTACCTAGGCGTCAACTCGAGAAAACAATTTTTGCATTTCAGAAAAACACTTGTGTGAAAAAAATTTTGCACTATTTACATAGGTAGAATATAGTGCTCGTTTGTGTTAAAACAATTTTACAAAGTCAAAAGACTAACAATTTTTTTTTTGGATACCCAGTTTAAGCTTGCATTATTATAACGTACACTTAATGTCGACAAATACAAAATGATCTCTAGAATGTCAAGGCCAACCTGACTTGTTGGCGACATTCTGAAATGATAACAAAACCAACTACGTGAAATATTCTCAACTCTTATCATACAATGATACTTTGAGGTCGTTGCAGTTTGTTTCCCCTTCGGTAACATGGTATAGAGAAGGGAGATTTTTAAATCTGTATGTTCATTACCTCAAACAAAAGAGCAGACGCTTTAAAAAGTCCCTTTTGATAAATGCTAAATTTGGAAATTAACTTTTTCTAATTGATAATATTTAATATTATTTAGCTTTATAATACAGATTATGGCAAGGTTCATGATAGTTTCAGTAATTGGATGGACATTTGTTATTTCAATGTATATCCATTTTATAAAATACACATTTGGTACACAAACAGTTGATCAATTTACAGGGTGATTTAATAAGGATAAGACAGTCGTTTTTTCGGAATATATTAATATTTTGAATAATATTTTTATTTGTTCATTTTGTATGACCTAAAAAAGATTTGATTTCTTGACTATGATTCCTAATATTTTCAATCGTTACTACAAAGACGAGTAGTTTTATTACATCGCATAAAAATAATTTAACTTGTTATTGTACCCGTATCATAAATTTTACTTAAAAACCTATTTGAGTATATTATTTTGATTTGATTAAAATTTATCTAGGGTAGTTCAAATGTCTGCTTTCAGTTTAGTTATTTTTTTATAATGATCTTACCCAAATTTTGTGTGTCTAAAATGTATTACGGAAATTCGATCATTAAATTTAGCTATAACTGAACCAGGTATTGGATATCATAGATATTATATTTTATATCAAATTTGTATTAGTATACAAAATTCTTTTCTCTTCAAAACGTTGTAATGCTATTAATTTGTGTTTCATGAATTCAGTAAATCGAGTAAAAAGTTTTTAAGAAATGTTTAAAATCAGTATTGTAAAGGTTGAACAATTCTAAATTTATTTTTTTTTGTTCCATTTTTTCAGTTCAATAGTTACAATTGCAATTTTTGAATTTATTGTTAAATTAATAGTTAATTTATTAATATTTTATTAGTTTAACTTCTATTGTCGGTCAAAAGGGTAGTGTTCTGTAATAAATGTTATTCTTTACTATCTATTCGTCGTTGAAATTTACCAATACAATTATTTTACTATGTGTTTTCAATGTTAAAATTTTGTAAAGTACACACAGTCTAAAATTAATGAAAATTGTTTTTGCACTTTCCTAAATGCATGGAAATTGTCGCATACGCCTTACACCAGATATTCTTTGGTAGTGTTAGATACTTTACAAATTTTGGTCTATATTTTTATGAGCTGAATCTCAATGATAAGATATAATTATTTAAAAAAATTGAAAATGCCAACGTTGTTGAACGATTTGCGAATTGAATATCAGTTTTCAGTTTTACTCGCCCAAAAAAAAAACTAAAGAAAAAAAAAATTAAATTAAAACCTTAAAATGGCACTTGAGTATCAAAACTTTTTAGTATCATTCTGAATAGATGTATATAAAAAATGCCGTAATGATAAGATACAGACAAAAAAAAAAGCCGGCATCGTGGTAAAACCCAATACCTTTTCTGCTTTGCAACGAAGCCAAAACACTTGTGTAATTTGATGTGCGTTTGTATTTTGCATTGCTTACACATATAATAAAAGGTGGTTGTTTGTGTTAAAATAATTTTACAAAGTCAAAAGACTGTAACAGTTATTCGAAAACCTATACTAAATTTACATTATCATAACGTACGCCTAACGACGATTTTAAATTCGTTGTAATTTTTTTGCTCTTCGGCAACAAGATAAAAGAAGGAATAATTTAAAATGATTTATTTTTATGGAATTATAATAATAGTATGAGATGGGTTTTATAAAAAAGACATATGTAGATGTAAGATTCTATGTGTCAATCGAGATTTAGTATATTAACCCAAGTATTATTAGTAGTATTTATATTCAACATAAACCTGAAACGTGTAACTACATATATATATATATATATATAACAAAGATTAGGCTAAGGTTCATGATTATTTTTATTTTGTGAATTACCTAAAACCCAAAAGAGCTATGTAGTGAATTAGTGTGTTATGTGTGTACTATGTGGGTGTCAGGTGTGTAAGGGTCACTAAAAATAAATAAATAAATAAAACTCAAAATCCGATTATGATAATAATAATATTCAATAAAATTTTTTGCCGATTTGGCACAAAATAATTTGGGAAATATAATAATAACAATATTAGTCCCTTTGGCACAAAACAATATTACAAGGTAATGACAAGAAAACTATTAGGTAACGCTGTGTGAGCTGGTGTGTTAAAGATAAAATAAAATATTATGGTAACTAAATTTTTATTAGAACAATAATAAATAAATCACTATGATATAAAATGAACAGTTAGTATTTAGCTAGATCGAGCCCCCGTGGCTGACTAGATAATAAAAATGGTGCCTACCATTGACCCTGGGTCTATCGACCTAACTTTCATTAATTAAAAAAGAAAAGAGGGTTAAAAATTCGTTCTAATAGTTTACAATAGGAACCCAATAAAATAAAATAAAATACAGATTCAGTAAAATAATAATATGGAATTCTAAGGTACTCACACAACGAAGAACCGCAAACCGCGCTAGCCAGGGCTGCTACCTAAACCTAAATAAACAAACAACTAGTTAAATACAAAAATTAAAATGTCTTTATGACAATAACACAGTTTGACTAAAAACAAAAAATATTGAAAATGTCCAAATGACAATTAAAGTGCGGCTCAAAAAATGCCTATATGGCAATAAAATACAAAACAAATCACACGGAAAGAAACACACAATACGCCTAGATAAATTTTTATAACAGAAAAAACACAGCTTGTTTATAATGCACAAACGCGACAAGTAGTGGTTAGCCAATGTAAATTAATGGTTAATCAATGTAATAAGAACTGATATTATGGATAGCCATGTTAGCTTACATTTCTTGTTCTCATTGGTTTTATAATGATGTTTTGAATATTGGACAAATTCTTCTAGTAGAATATTAACTATGGACATACATTTTATCGAGTTGGTTCAATAGAGAGCTTATAAGTTAAAATAGTTGACTCCTTTGAACTTAAAATCGGGAAGATCCAAAAAAAAAAATCTATGAGAATTTTGATTTTTAAGATTTTTAACTTGCAATAATTTCAAAAAAAGTGGTCAGGTCGAGTAGAAATGTCTAACAAACAATTTGTTGGTATACCTTACCCCTGCGGGTATGTTCAATTTATCAATTTTGTTTATGCAAAAATAACCATCCCATCAACATATCAACATCAATCTGACCGTCAACATAAACTGATTATCAATTTATTTTGTGTATAGTTCAAAACCATATACAGTTCATACCAAACAAAATATATACCTGCACAGAAAGAGTGTACCAACAAATTGCATTACAAATGCTTGAAAATTAACGTTTCGGTGAAAAATAAAGATAACAAATTATTTTCTATATTTTTGTTAGGATGGGGAGGGGTAAGTACATAAAACGAAAATATGGCCCAAAAGTCAAACAATGTATTTAATTACTCTCTTATTTGTTCAAGTTTTTTAAAAAAATAAAATTAAAGTCAGCCGATACGAAAATTTGTTGTAGGCAGTTGTAGTTCTGCGAAAAATACTAGATATTTGAGTTCATATTAGCTAATATCATTTGATCATAGATACCTGTCTTGATTTTTTTCAAAAAATAACAAATATAAGTTTTAAGTAAAAATGTTTTTGTTCAAAATCTGCGTTATTGCATTATGCGGTATTCGCGGTTGTCAAACAATGATTACACTGAAAACCATTCAAAGTTTACAACAAACCCAATCTAAATTTATGGAGCTGGTGTTGATGGACGGTACGTGCTATACTGACGCGACCATAAGATGCGTTAGTATTCCAAGTGTCGAGCCGGATTATAAAAAATTCGACGTGATTGCACCTTTTACGGTTACTGAAAATCTGAGGAATAATATTTTATTTACTCAAACTTCGCCGACAGCCAGTAATGCACCTATAGACAGTTATATGGCCTATGTAATGGTAATCAATACTAGTGCTGTCGTGGGCAAATCATTGTACGACGTAGTGGAGGACTGTGTAAAAGGCGGTCATTACGTCGACGCATTTATTAGACTAATGAACGTGATCGAAAGTGTAGGCATTTCGCTGTTGGGGAGATTCTGTGAGATAACAAAATTAATACTAGAGAAGTCGGTAAAGGTTGAAATGAAAACTCACTACGAAATGGTGGACCGTTTAATAGCTAACATGGCGAACAAGTTTAAAACTTTTTTAATATCGACTGAGCCGTTGAGTCAAATAAAAGCCACCGTCGACGTAGCAAAGAATAAACAAAATTATGAAAGAGGACGAAAACATTTCATCATCAATACATGCATTGAGTATAGTCAACGTTACGGTAACATGATGAATTTGGTGACTATAGGCAAATTTAAGGACTTAGCAAGTTTAACGAATGGCCACGGTTTCTTCCACGAACTAAAATATACCTTAGCACTTGCAATGCATTACTTTGAAAAGGAAACGGACAATGAATTACTCAATGGTGACGAATTCAACGTACTGGATCAACTCAAAAGTGAGGACAATAGACAATTATAATATTTACTGGTGGCGTCAGTTTATGCTACAATCGACACACACACATTTTCCAACTAATGCCTAAACATTTATACAATTTGGGATTGTAATTTTATTTAATATTATTGAATATATTTAACTTTAATGTATCCTTCTTGCCGTAAATCCCATAAATAGTACTTAATAATAAAATGTCATATATATATAAGAAATTTAAAAAATTTACATAATTTCTTAATAAGATTTTCAAAATTATTTCTATATTATAATATTTTTTTGTTAACGAGTGGTTTTCATTAATTAATTTATATATGAATAATTGCATTTTTAATGAAGTGTAGCTATTATTCTACTGTTAGTAATATAACTATATGATTAATATAGTAATATAAGTAATATTAATATTACTACTATTAACTGTTATAATTTTTAAACTTTTATTAAAAGAATGTAAAATGTATGTATTAAATTGCAAACTTTTAGGTTAAAATTATATTGAAACTGTGTTGGCATGTATAAATAGATTATAAATATATTGGGTATAAAAGCAATAAATTCATCGTTATTTATAATTTATGCTATTCGTAGCTTGTGATATCAAAGTAAGTTATTCAGGATAACATTCTGACTTTTAACTTAAACAAAAATTTACCAACTCATTACCCAAAACCTAGCAACTTACTAGTACTACCGCTAAAGTTCAACATTTTTTATTAAAAATGAATTTGTGTACTGACAAAATATGTGTAAATGTAGTTATTTTACTAGTACTATCTATCAGATAAATCTAGAAGTTTTTGATATAAAAATAAAAATTGGATCGGCCTATTATAGTTTCGTTACAAATAGCTTTCGAAATTATTTATTATTTTAGTTATTTTTTATTTACTATATCGATCAATATTTTATAATAATTAAAATTTTTCAAAACTATACATTTAAATACATTTTTTTTTTAATGTTGTAATTTACCTTTTATTTTAAAATCATTTTTTTTAATAAAAATTATTGCTTATTTCGTTATTTGATCTTTTAACCGAATAAAGTGATAAACTAGTTATCACCTACAATCAAACGGTCTTGTTGAACGTTGGCACCGCTCTCTTAAAACTGCTATTGTGTGTCGTGAAGATTCTTCTTGGTCATATGCACTACCTGGAAAGCTGATCTCCAATCTTCAGTTGCAGAACTAGTGTCCGTAGAGACAAAGCGAGTTCCTGGTGAGTTTTTATGATGATGATTATGGTTAATTACAATAAATGTACAACATATAAAATTACACTGAATCATCTATCATCAAGGACAAAACCTTTATGGTAGACGAGAGTCTCGAAAGAAAAAACTAAAAAAACTAATGTATAAAATAACTACAACAATACTAAAAAGGCAATCGTTGCTTAATATCCATTATGCTTTATTAGTAATTAAAAAGTTACACATATTTCATATTTTTTTTTTAATTAGAATGTTTTTTATACAGACCAGTTATCAAATAGTTATGAAAATCTAGGATTACTAATAATAATTTTTAATGAAGTGCAATGAAGCGATAATGAAACAACATAATGTTTCGGATGTCTTAATAAACTTAAAATAAATAATATAGCTGTATATTATGTCTATATTTATTTTAATAAAAAATGAGTCTGTGTATATGCTTGTATCCGGTCATTTCTTCTTGTGTGAAGATGGCGAGAACGTGTTTTTCATTTTAGTCCATCTATTTTTATGATGTATTGGAGGGAAGCGCTAAAAACATTTTTTTTTCATATTTGTTTAAATTTAAATAAATATAAAATGTATGTATTATGTCAGTTTATATGTAAATACATTTATTTGATAATTTATAATTCGAGTATCTAGTTAAGTTATAGGTATGCATCAGGTTTGGTGAAAAGTTAGTGCAGGCCAGGACACTGATAAAAATTAACATGGGGAAGATACTTATCACAACTTATTTAAACAAATATATTTTATAAAATATAAACCGTAATATCAATATTTTAAACTGATAGTACTAAATAGATAAGAAAAGGTAAGGTACGGTCATTGTATGGTCTTTCATCATGGCCGTCAAGTGTCGTTTTTGCTTTTATATATTCTGTGGTTAGTGTAACTGTGTTTATTCTATAGGGAACTGGCTCAAAGAACTGTTACTGTCAGCCCTTAATTAATAGGTCTATTGGGTGGTAAAATTTTACTTTATTATGTGAGTTGCGCTACTTCTACATATTTTGTTTCCGATAAAATACTAAATATAGATTACCCGTTTGTCATCAGCCAACACCTTTAAAACAAAGTATTAAACACAAAATTAACACTTCTTTTAAGTCTATTTTAATATTAAACCTATATACAATATATATATGCATTTTAAAATTAAAAAAAAAAAACGTTTTCATATAAAATGCAATATTATGGGAGTTCCGCTACTTCTGTTTAAGATAAAATTTTAATTATAGATTACCCGTCTTAGGCGCTCAAGACTCTTCTCCTAAAACACAAATTATTAAACATTTAGACCCTTTTAATTTTTAACACATATGTTTTTTTTATTAAAAAAATTGTTTCATATAATATGTATTCTTATGTGAGGCGCACTATTTTATAACTATTTAAGATTGAATTCTAAACATGGGTTACCAGTTCGTCAGACAAAACATCAATATCATTTAAAACAAAGATTAAACACAAAATTAACACTTCTTTTAAATACATTTTAATATTAAACATATACATATATTTTAAAAAATTTTAAGAAAACGTTTTCATATAAAATGCACTATTATGTGAGTTCCGCTACTTCTGTTTAAGATAAAATTCTAAATATAGATTACCTTTTTTAGGCGCTCAAGTTCCTCCTCCTTAAACACAAATTATTAAACATTTAGTCCTTTTTAATTTTTAACACATATGTTTTTTTTTTAATTAAAAAAATTGTTTCATATAATATGTATTCTTATGTGAGGCCCACTATTTTTATAACTATTTAAGATTGAATTCTAAACATGGGTTACCAGTTCGTCAGACAAAACATCATTATTATTTAAAACAAAGATTAAACACAAAATTAACACTTCTTTTAAATCCATTTTAATATTAAACATATACATATATTTTAAAAATTTTTAAGAAAACGTTTTCATATAAAATGCACTATTATGTGAGTTCCGCTACTTCTGTTTAAGATAAAATTCTAAATATAGATTACCTTTTTTAGGAGCTCAAGTTCCTCCTCCTTAAACACAAATTATTAAACATTTAGTCCTTTTTAATTTTTAACACATATGTTTTTTTTTTAAATTAAAAAAATTGTTTCATATAATATGTATTCTTATGTGAGGAGCACTAAATTTGCATCTAAATAATAAAAGAAGTTTTAACTAAAATATAGTAGGTAATTACGGTTAAGCTTTTTTTCATACGCGTTTTTATAGTAGAGTTAAAAAAATTACCCCCTGTTTCTCTGTGAGAGTAGAAAGTGTTTGATTTAAAAAAACAAATTATTAAACATTGCACAAAAACTTGTTTTGCTTGCATAATCGTTTTTAAATTATTCAAAAGTTTTTAAAAATTGTTTAAACTAAAATACAGTATACGTGTGTTATTCAGACTATGTAGAAACAATTTATTAAAATAAGTTTTTTTCCCCATACTTAACGGTACACAATTCACATTATTTGTTCAATACATTGAACATACGTTTTTACGTTATGTATAAGAGATTAGGACTTAAAACAAGTACGAACCTAGTTTTTATTTTCAATAGACATTTCATGTAGAAAAAAATTCAAAATAATATTAGCGTTCGAATTTTTTATATTTATTGATTTGTTCGTTTTCTATGGCTTTGCAAGTATATTACATTTTCCCTAATGATTATCATATTATTTCTACTACTAGAAGACTAAAGTTAAAGTTTAACATTGTTCCACTCTAGTTGTAGTATGATTCGAATGAAATCGAATGTGTATTAGAATGAAATATTACTATTTATAATTTATAACTATTAGTATAATTAATGAATTTTGAGAAATTATATCAAAATTCTCTTACGGTGAAAATATATATATATATATAATGATTTATTTTTTATTTTTATTTGCTTTAGAAACTAGTAGAAAATCGAATCTAGTCATTGAATCGAGAGTACGCATAAATTTCTTAATGTTAAGTGGTTATAAAAAATCTGTTTGATTTATATGTTTACAATTTATTGTGATTTTATTACAAAATTTGTAATGTTACATGGTACTTATATAATAGTCCTTATCCAACAGTTTAGGTACATAAACCGAAAATAGCGTACAAAGGAGCGCTACTTTATGTCTGTTTAACATAAAAGATTAAACATGAATTAGCTCTTCTATGTGCACATCTGAACTCATGTATGTTGCGCTAAATATACATTTGATTAGGGAAAAAAACAAAATATGAATTACCTCATCTATTTCAGCGGCTCTAGGGAGCTGCAAAAACCGCTAACATAAGGACAATTCAGGCGTTCCAATTTATTGTCTCCGCATTGTAACCAAAGCCCCGTGGTACGTCACCAACAACTCCCTTCACGAAAACCTCAAAATAGCAACAGTCAAAAAGACTGCATCAAACGAAACTGGTCAAGAGACTTACTTAATGTAAATTAACCTAATTTAAAATTTCTTATGTAAAGGTGGCTCTAATGTGAGCCTCCTCCTCACTGCCCTGTCATTGTCTCTTTTTGCTTCTCATCGCATAATTACTTAATGTACATATAGCTGTATAGATTGTAAATTTTCTAATAAACGTCCTTAAAAAAAAAATTAAAAAAAATAAAGTGTAATAGCGGTTAAATTGTTTAACACGTGTTTAAAAAATACATTAAAAAAAAATCTACATATAGGCCTAAACCAAAATATTACAAACTAAACGTGACGGAAAATGTTCAGAATTACCCCCAGCCATAAGCCATGTATCCATGTCAAAAGTCATTTTAACACTTTCACTTGTAATAATTCCCATAAACATTTGACCTACCCGTTCCTCTATATCCCAGACCAACCTCCAATATTTTTTTTTGGTTTTTCAAATTTCAAGGGAAAAAAACAAAATATGAATTACCTTATCTATTTCAGCTGAGACTGAGGCAAGTGAACGATCTGTATAAAATATTAAATTAGTTCCAAAATACAGTCAAACAGTTATAATGAATACAACTAAATCATGTTCCAGCCGTTGCGTACAAGTGCGGTGATTCATATTCATATTTGTATTAAGTACCATAAATCAATATAAATATTATGGTATAAAAACAATTTTTTTTTTGTTAAGTTAATGTTTAAACATAACTTATTACTTACCATGGAGATCAGGCTGTGCGTCAACTGTTAAGGATTTTTGGATTTTAAAATTTATCCCACTCTAAAAAGATATTCAAATATTTAAATGTATATATTTAATATCTATTTTATACTATTAGAGTAAGTAGATTAGTAGTTAAGTAGATTAAAAAAAATCTACATATAGATTACCTACCTTTTCCAGTTGTCTAATGATCGCCATCTTACAAACAAAGTATTATACATAAAATTAATACTTCTTTTAATCCATAATAAATATTAATATACACATTTTTTTCAACTAAAATACAGTAGTAATGTAGCTACGGTTACAATTTTTCATATGGGTTCTTATAGTACATTTTAAAAAAGTTCTTAAATATCCATTACCTTCTGCTTCTCTAAGAGTATAAAAACTGTTTGTTTTAAAAAACAAATTATTAAACACAATGCAAAAACTTGTTTTACACGCGAAATAAATATTTTTAAATTATCGTTTTTTTAGATGGGAACACTAAAATTCCATTAATATATTGAAAAAATTTTAAAAAATTTTAGAATTTGGATTTTTAATTTTTATCCGTTTATTTGTTTGCTACATGTTTGCTGCCTTAAATTAGATGGATCGTCCTGTCTAAAGACTATTTTTTTTAAAGTCAATTTTAATATAATTTGCATTAAAAAAAAAAAAAAAACATGAATCTATGTAGAAAAAACGGAATCCAATAACATTTTAAACGACTTATATTTAAATTTCTGATAAAAAATTGCTTGGTTAAACCTAGGTTAATTATTAATTTAAACAAAGAGCTTGTGTGTGCAAACCAAATAAAAAACTAACACTGCCTAAACCAAGCACAATCAAAACCAGTTAAGAAACCAAAAATGTTAGGACGGGAGGGGAAATGCGGTTGGGAAGTGTGAGCAGATACAAATAATACCACACTCCCTCCTACTCCTGCCCTAAACTTGGAACTTTAAAAAAATTGTTATCAAAAACTAGTTATCGATCAGTCAAAATGTTTAGTACATTATTCCTAATTTAAAAAGCCAATGCAATGTTACGTTACCCTTGGATTAAAATTCAATTATTAATAAAATCAAGTGAGATATTGAAGGGCCCACGATAAAAGAACACCTTGTAGTAAATTTTTTTCGGAAACATCAAACTACATGTAAATCTTTTACTGAGAATTTTTATTTTTTATCTTTTATTAAAACTTATGGCAAAAGCAAAAAATAACCGATCACGTACAATGTACGTTTTTTTTGCGAGGGTTATTTAGGCCATGTAGACACAGTTGAATTAAATATGGCGCAAAAGACAATGTTCTTTTTACACTCGTGTTAAGTCCATTTTGGTTTTTAACATTTACACAATTTTTATAATTAAAGTGTAATAGCGGTTAAATTGTTTAACACGTGTTTTAATAATACATTAAAAAAAATCTACAAATAGATTACCTTTTCCTCTTGTCTTTTGAGCTCCATCTTACAAACAAAGTATTATACATAAAATGAATACGTCTTTTAATCCATAGTAAATATTAATATACACATTTTTTTAACTAAAATACAGTAGTAATGTAGCTACGGTTACAATTTTTCATATGGGTTCTTATAGTACATTTTAAAAAAATTCTTAAATATCCATTACCTTCTGCTTCTTTGAGAGTATAGAAACTGTTTGTTTTAAAAAACAAATTATTAAACACAATGCAAAAACTTGTTTTACACGCATAATAAACATTTTTTAAATTATTCAAAACTTTTTAAAAAGTCTTAAAAATGATTTCAACTGAAATGTAGTATATAAAGACAATGAAAAGAAATAACGTGTATCTATAAAGTAAAATCAGAGTCTACAAAATATGCTTAATACAAACCAAATCAAAATATTGTGTTTTACCAAACCTAACAGTTTGCTACGTAAATGCGTCGAGTAGGTGTATTAAATGAGGTCACAGTTGTACTTAGATATTGTTTTAAAATGTTTATTTATGTTGTGTATATATTTCAAATATCTACACTATTATGTTTAATATTTTTCAACATTTACTAAAACCTACGAAAAACATAATGAAACCTTTAAATCCCATTATTAATATAATTTCCCTTCGATGATCTTTATTGAACAAGTCTAGCGCTTATTTTATAATCCTTCAGTCTTGATGTAATTCCTATAATACCCAACACAATATTAGGATTAAATACACATATTGACTTAGCAATAAAACTTAAATACATTTTTAATTTTTATAAATTTGTAATAACTGTTTAAAAATTTGAGCATTAATTAAATAACTATTACTGCCAGCCCTTTTTTACCAATAAAAGATCCTTAGAGTTAGTTAATAAAACAGAAAATAAATTAAAATCTGTTTTAAAAACCATAACTTAAAGCCAAAAATAGGTGTATATATAATACTAATACACTTTTTAATACGCAATTTGTACATTTTTAAAAATAACTTAAACATCGATTACCTACCTTCTGGGCCCCTTATAGTGCAAATGATAAAGCACATTTTTAATGACAATCTGTTGAAAATTTGGCACGACTTGTTCATTAATCTGTGCACTTTATTATGTTTTTTTATTGGTGGTATAATGCATTGTAATAACTTTATAAGCTATGAACAATTCTTATAGTTCATAATTTCCTATAGTTTTTCTATATGGTATATTTGCATTATTTTATTTCCTTATTATAAAAAATTGACAAAATATAATTTTTCTGATTTGATAAAGAGATATTCTGCAAATAATAAAGATCATATATTTAATAATTTATTGGGGAAATTATTAGGATAGTTATGGTATACTTTTAATTTTTAACAATATGAAAACCGCCATATTTAAAAAAAACATTTAGAATAGTACTATTATGGTCTTTTATCGAGTACAAATTGTTTTTCACAATGTAAATAATTTACAAACATATATAGGCATTATAATATTATAAACTTATTAGTTTTAACTTTTGTGAGAACATATTTCACTTGCTTTTTATTAAAATATACAACATAAATTTGTATTTATATTTATAAATATTAAAAAAAATGAATACATCGACTTACTGAATTTACTGACTGTATAAATTATAATTATATAAAAAAAAAAAATCGAATTTACAATAGTTTAACCCGAGTGACAGGCGTTTCTGAGTTTTTATTTTAAAACAACATCATTTTAAAAAAATTAATACCATTTTCAATGGTGTATTTGGATTTTTGTTTTGACCATTTTAGCAGGTTGAAATAACAGATCTTTCCAGTAAACATTTACTGTGTCCTGTCATTGTCGCCGACGATGATAATGATTATTATTTTTGTATATATATATATAATTTCGTTATTCTGGGTACAAATCCAAAAATGTAATACAGTTTGAGTACACTATAAATTCTATTTGTATGTATATATATTGAGGGTTACATATATGAATGTAAACATTATTACCCAGTCATTATTGACGTCTTCCAATAAGGTACACCAAAGAAATTCGAAAAAACTAAAATTCATTGGCGTGTCCATAAACCTAAGCAGGCAATAACGATAATATCACGTATTTATTATAATTTAATTCTATTTTAGGCTTTAAAGTTAAAAGAAAACTTACATCAAAATCATTTTCAGGAATACATACTTTAAAAAAAAAACATAAAGGAAAGGTAATTCAAATATTTTTCGATAAAATTTCGGGGGGGGTTTGAACCGGGACCCCCCCCCCCCTTATGAATACGGCCATGTATTAAAATATCTTAATTGCTAATTATTTATGATTAAAGTCGATATAGCACGTGCACACACATTTTAAACTTAATAATAAAATACGATATTAGGTATATGGCTTATTGTCAATAATAATAATGTGCCAACTGACTCTAGCTTTTTGTTTTGCCTATCTAGGTATAAACTGTTGTAATAATAATAATAATTAAAATAAAAGATAAACTGCTGAATATTTGGATAATGGACGTGTCCTAAATTTTCCTAATTTCTTTTAATCATTAATATTACTCTAATATTATTGTCATATATTTATATTTCACGTACCTGGTTTCTGGTCCAGCGACGAAGTAGCAGCTTTGAAGATAATGTTAATTTATTACTTAAATCTTTTCTAGAAAAATACACTTATGTCTACTCTAAATCAGTCGTTTTGTTTTAAGGCATATGGATTTATTACGTTCTATAGTGTGACTATAGTTGACGATATTATTATGTATTTTAATAAATTAAATTTCAATAGTTGTTTATTTATTAATACCTAAATTATTTTAGATTTGTCAAAAAAACGAAAATTATTATAAAAATACAATATTTATAATACAAAAAAAAAAAGTTTTTTTGTTAATTTTTTAAATTTGTTTGTTATCTACATTATGTAATAGTAAACATACATGATGTAACTCAGAACCCACGTAAACACAAAAGATAAATATGTAAAAGAGTAAGAAATTATAATTAAATAATTATATAATAACAATAATATTAGGCAAATGAAATATAATATGTAAATACAATCCAAAATATCGCTTAAAAGAAAAAGATATCTTTTTTCTTTTAATTTTAATAAATTTTAAACATTGTTTAACAACATTATCTTCATTAGTAATTTAAAGGTTAAACAATTTTCACAATTCTTTATTTAATCATCAAATCACATAGGGAAAAATTGGGATGATATGATCTAAGAAAAGTTTAATAGAGGATGCCTAACATATTTTTGAGAATATCGTCCATCCGATCAGACCCTTTTCCACGAATCTAAAGCACATAAAAATGAAAGATGAAAAATGTGTAGACTTTTTTTTTTTTTTGGAGGGAGGTCGCTATTTTTAAGAGTGAAGAAGTGCAATTTTCCAAATTGTACACCTAACGCCCTAAAGCGCAAACCAGACACATTTATTACTGACTGATAAACTTGTTGATCAAGTAAATCAATCCAACGGTATTAAAAAAATAAAATTCTCATGCAATTTAGAACTTCGCTTCGTATGTTTACAATTCATGGTGAATTTATTTCGATATTAGAGCTAATGTAATCATAATTATAATTAGTTCAAAAAAAGTAAATGATTTTAATTAAAATTTGTAGGGTTGTATAGTACTTATATAATATAGTCCTTGTCCAACGTTTTAAGTACCTAAACCCATAATGGCGTACAAAATAGCGCTACTTTATGTCCGTTCAACATAAAAGATATGAATATGAACTACCTATTCTATAAGTACATCTGAACTCTTAAAAACAAAGTTTTAAACATAAAATTAAATCTTGTTTTAAACGCATACATTTTATTGTTTATATATTTAAATGCATCGCTGGGTTGAAACGATACGTATTATTATGTATGTTATTGCGCTATTTATTCATGTGATTAGGGAAACAAACTAAATAAAAATTACCTTATTCATGTTGACATCAAGTGGGGCAGTGGTGTCAGCTGAGACTGTGGCAATCGTATAATCTGTTTTAAATTATTTCCGAAATACAGTTAAAACAATTTTACTGAATACAACAAAATCGAGTACCACTTTTTGGACACAATTGCGGTTTTTTTCATTTTTATATTTTTATTCGTATTAGGTATCACAAATCAATATAAATATGGTATAAAAGACTGTTTTTTTTTTAAGTTTATATTTACTTACAAAGGAGATCAGTCTGTAGGTCATCTGTTACGGGTTCGTTGATTAGGTCTAGGCTCAAATAATTTTTCTCTTTCTAAAAAGATATTAAAATATTTAGATGTGTTTAAACAAAAATATATTTCTCACGACATAAGTTATACCTATTTTACACTACTAATATATTTATACTATTTATACAGACAGCGTTGCCAGTTTTTGCTTATCATATAAAAATTATCTTGTCAAAACTGAATTGCTCACCCTAACAGTTTTGGTGAATGTTAGGGTTACAATTTTTTGTTCACTGATACCGGCTTATATAACCATTATTGTCAGCCCTTAATTAATAAATGGTCTTTAAAATATATTATTAAAACAGAAAATATTTAAAAATCTGTTTCTAAAATTATAACCAAAAGCCAAAAATGTGCATCGACTTGTAGTTCTGTGTCAAAACAATACATTATCATATGAGTTGCGCTACTTTTACATCTGTCTAAGATAACAAATTAAATATGAATTACCTCTTTCGTGAACTCATCATCAACTCCCTTAAAAAAAAAGTATTAAACATAAAATATCCATTACCTTCTGATCCTCTGTGTAATCAGAAACTGTTAGTTTTAAAAAACATATTATTAAACACAACACAAAAACTAGTTTTGCGTGTACAGTAAGTATTTTTCAATTATTCAGAAGTTTTTAAATATTTTTCAATTAAATGTAGTACATAAAAGCTGATTTTGTTTTAACGCCAATTTATAAGTACACATTAAAAGGAAATAACTAATAAATAAATAGTTATTGTAGCAAAGCGGTTAGGTTGGTGAAACACATTTTACTTTTGTTTGTCTTGAAGCATATTTTGTAGACACTGAAGTAAACACAGAATCTACAAAATATGCTTAAAAACGAACAAAAACCAAAATTGTTTAACCAAAACTGTTTTGTTGCGAAAATGTGTTACATGTATTCTACCAGGTTTCTGTTTGGTTTATTTGCTATTTATACAGGGTGATTCTTTTATCGTGAGTCACCTAATATCTCAGTGGGTTTAATTAATAATTGCATTTTTTGATATCATACAGTTTTCATTTGATGTAATTACAATTTTCCAAAACATATTTATATTTCTAGCCCCTTCCAAATTAGTTTTTTTGATAGCAACTTATAAAATTTAAACGCCAACGTAGATATTTAATTAGCTTTTTGAATTAAGAATAATTAACCGAAAAAATTGACTGGTCAATAACCAGTTTTGAACCTCTACTTTTAAAGTTATAAGAGTTTTTTAGTTAGGATGTGAGGGGAAGTGCGGTTGGGAAATTTGTGCAGATAAAATAATACCACACTTGACCTTTTCTCCTGCCCTAAACTTGAAATTTCAATAACTTTAAAAATAGATATACAAAACTGGTTATTGACCAGTAAAAATGTTTAATAAATGTTGCATTACCATTGAACTTTTAAGTTTCAAGTGTTGCTATCAAAAAAAATTAATTTTGGTAGGGGGGGGGTAAGAACATAAAAATTTGAGGAAAATTGAGATCAAATTATATACAATTTTAATAATATTCTGATTTGATTTGGTGATATTCTGCAAAAAATAAGGATCATGCATTTCATCATTTATTTGGGAAATTATTATGCCAGGTATGGTGTACTCTAAATTTTTAACATTATAAGAACCGTATTTTTTTAAGAAACATTTAGTATAGTGTATTATGGTTTTTTAATGAGCACAAGTTGTTTTTCACAATGTACATTGCAATGTAAATAAATGACAAACACCTGAGGCCTTTACAATATTGCACATTTTCAAGTTTAAAATTGAATACAACATATTTTATAAATGTTTTATTAAAGTACTATATTGCTAATTATTATGATTAAAGTTAATATGACACGTGCACTCTAAATTTTAAGTTAAATTAGTTCAAAATATTTTCATTATGCTTGTAATGCTATGATATACGAGAAAAAAATCAAACTAAATTATTACAGTAAATGATCAACCCTAATCGCATCTTGCCAGTGTCGCATTATTTATAATTATATCATAACAGCTATGATGTACAAGTACATTAATCATTAGCTGTACAGTCAATACACGTACAGTATTTGTTTTTAACTGAAATAATGTATTTCCATGTAGTTGTATACAATTTTGAAAAAAAGAACCACCTAGGTCAATTATTAATCATCCCTTTCGGAACCCGTTAATGATGTGACGTTGTTTTTACTAAAAATACAATTTTAGGCACATTTTCGTCATGATTGTGTTTTGTGATCGATATTTGTGTTCCTACTGTGTACAGATTCATTTTTAAGCGTTTATTTAAAAGTGATTTTAATATGCTCCGTTCCCACTATACCCTGACCCCACAGTACTGTCTCTGTTATAATATGTTCATTTAAAACCTTTTAAAAATAGTATACCATACGTATACTATCGGTGTTATTTTCCTAAATAATAGTGTATTTATTTTCTTACACGGGAAAATGTTAAAATCATGATGTAAGTTGTGTAGTTTATTTTTCTTGTGTTTTAAAATTATTTATTGAAATAAGGGCTAAACACGTATTAGTGTGATGTATTCAATACTTATTCAAACAGTTTAACATACAATAAAAAAAAATATACAATATTTATAAAACCAATAAACAAAATTATAGCTAATAAATAAAGATACTTAAAAATTGGTTCAATAAAAAAAAACGTCAAAAATGAATACTTGTGTCATCATTAAAAAAAGCACTATTTGGAATTTTTTTGTTAATTTTTTATTTTGCCAAGTTTATGGTTCATTACATTGATATTACAACTTATACAACTACACTACATCATCTATCAGTAAGGATAAAATTATTGTTATGATAAACGAGTGTATCCAAAGAAAAAAATTGTTTAACATATTTAAAATTTTTAATAACAACAATATTAAGCAAATGAAATATATGATACAATGCAATATATTGATTAAAAGAAAAGATATATTGTTTTTTTTTTATATATATTTAAATCGTTGTTTAATCGCCATATCTTTATTAGTAATTAAAAAGTTACACATATTTCATATTTTTTATTTTAATTAGGGAGTTTTTTTATACAGTCTTAAACCATAAACGTCATATATTGATTAAAAGAAAAGATATATTGTTTTTTTTTTTATATATATTTCAATCGTTGTTTAATCGCCATATCTTTATTAGTAATTAAAAAGTTACACATATTTCATATTTTTTATTTTAATTAGGGAGTTTTTTTATACAGTCTTAAACCAGTATCGGATAGCTATAAAAATCTAGGATTATAAAGAATTATTTTTTGGTGAAGTGTAGTGAAGCGATAGTGAAATAACATCATGTCTCGGATGTATTAATAAACATAAAATAATTAATATGGCTTTATATCATGTCTATATTTATTTAAATAAAAAATGAGTTTATGTATGCTTGTATCCGATAACTCCTTATTGTGTAAACGAAGCCGGGATGACGAAATGGACTTGCTTTTTGGTTTTGTCTTTAATGCATGGAGTTGTTCTTTCCTTGCGGCAGCATACTAAAATAATTTTTTTTTTATATTTGTTTAAAAAAATAAAAAGTTGTATGTATTGCATAAGTTTAAATGTAAATACATTTTTATTTTGTACAATAATTCGAGTATCCTAATATTAATTAGGTTATAGGTAAGTTTAAATTTTGTGAAAAATTAATATTACAATTTTTTTTTTGTTTTATATGAAACTGGCTTTTATAACTATTACTGTCAGTCGTTAATTAACAAAAGGTTTTTAAAATTGGGTAATAACACAGAAATCATTCAAAATCTACTTCAAAAACCATTATCAAAAGCCAAAAATGTGTATCGATATGCATCCCTGGGTTAAAACAATACATTATTATGTGCATTGCGTTACTATTACGTCTGCTTAGTACAAAATACTAATTATGAATTACCTCATCCTCGTTTGTATTATCTTCTGCAATTAACTCCGCATTATCTCCTGCTATCGGAATACCTGTAAAATGTTTTAATTAGATCCGAAATAGAGTTTTACAGTTTTAATGAATTCAACCAAATTATGTACCGGTCATTGTGAACAAGTATAGTTTTTCAATTTGATATTTTTAATTGTATTAGGCACACCACAAATTAATATAAATATGGTAAAAAATAGTTATTTCGAAATTTGTGTTTAAATATATACTTTACCATGGAAAACAGTCAATGGTAACATACCTAATTGGCGTTCACGGATTCGCAATCGCCTATCGACCGTTTCCTCCATCTAAAATAATATTAAAACATTTAGAAGTATTTATATAAAAACTTTATTCTATATTTTATACCTATAATAGTATAATTTTAAGTTTCAAGAATTTTACACTATTAGATTAGATAATAATACTGGTTATATTCCTATTAACTAATAAACTATATAATAGCGTATATACTATATAGTTACTAATATATAGCTAGCATTGTCATATTTCATAATACATTTCATTTTAACACATTTTTTTTTAATATTTAAAATAACTTTTGGCTTCATTACTTTATTATTTATTTTATCAAAAATTATATTAATATTGGCAGTTTTTTAATTTAATAATTGTTATAAGATATAGACAGCGTACAATGTTTATTATTTGATATTAGTTTAAATTAATATAATATTGTTTGTATTTTATCAGTTTAAATTTAAAGACCTTATTTTCCCTAACAATAATTAGAGCGTCCAAATATTAGTTTGGTTAAAGTTTTAGTAAAAAGTCAGTGTTACAATTTTTTCTCATAAGAAATGGGCTTACATAAACATTATTGTCAGCCCTCAGTTAATAATAAAAGGTCATTAAAAAAACAAATAATATTTCAAAATCTTATTCAAGAACCATAACCAAAAGTAAAAAAATGTAAATTGATTAAATTAATATATCATGTAATATATGTATTATATTATACACTTGTCAAGGATGAAACATAAATGTAAATTACCTTTTTCATGTACCCATCGTCTTCGGCAAATATTTTTGAAAAATCTTCTGATGAAACAATTTTAATGAATACAGCAAATGGATGCAGTAATAAAAAACAGTTTTTCGAATTTGTTTTTAAACTTATTACTTACCTGGGTTATAAACATATAGTTCGTTACCATATTGATGTTTGAGGAGTCGCAATGTCCTTGTAAAATCACCCCCTTTCTAAAATAATATATAAAATCATTTTCTTATGAAATATTTCAATACTTTTATTAATAGAGTATTAAGTATGAAGACTTATATACAATTTTTTAATAACACTGAATAATAACTTATAAGCCAACTAGTTTGTACAATTATTAAACTACAGTCAACTTTGCCAATTTTTATCGCTTATTATTTATTTTAAAATGTATTGATAAAAATCGCGTTTGGAAGGTTTAAAACATAGCGCACATACATTTTTAATTTTCATAAATACGGAATTAATGTCATATGCTTTAACTAAACAAAAGGTCTTTAAATGTGTTTACGATAAAATACTAAATATTAAATATAGATTACCGTTTTCTTGTACAAACCATAATCGACCTTAAAAAAAAAGCATTTAATGTAAAATTAACACTTGTTTTAAATCCAATTCAATTTTAAACACATATATTTCTTTATGATTATTTAACATTTCATCAAATAAAATTTAGTATAATGTAAATTGCGCTACTTTTACATCTGTTTAAGATAAAATTCAATTATAGATTACCTTTTTCAGAAGCTCAATGTCCTCTATCTTAAAAACCAAGTATAAAAAACATAAAATTAAAACTTAAAAATGCTCTCAACTAAAATTTGTTGTACAGGGTGATCCATCCGATGTAAAACACTCATTTCCTTAGAAAATAAGAATATTTTTCAATAGGTACATTGAACATGTTTACGTTATGTATAAGAGATCAAGGCATAAAATATGTACGGCATTTTTCTTTTTGTATTACTGAGAACACATGTTTTTAATTCCACTTTTTAAGTAGAGAAAAAGTTGTAAAATGTTCACACGAACAAGGCCAATATTCACGAATTCATAATTTATCAAATTTAAATATAAAAAATTGGCAGTAATACATTTTTTTTTTGGAGTGGGGGGTCTTAGATTTCTTAGATTGAAGAATGGAACATTTCCAAATTTTAAAGCGCAAACTAGACACAAATATTACCGATTAATGGACTTGCTGATCAAGTTTATCAATCTAGAGTTTTTGAAGATAGATACAAACGAAAAAAACATCAGCTCTGCGTTGAAATTTAAATTTCCATGTAGTATGTATTATTATAACATTTTTTTTTTAATATTGAGCTGAAAAACTATAAGGCTAATCTAGCATAATGTACATTTGACCTACATAATTGTAATGTAGCATAAGCAAAACTATATCGGTTGTGTTTACTATTAAGGCAAACAAAAAGAATATCGGGTGTTACTCTCTCAACCGACTTTCAGAATTATTGTACTTTACTTCCTTAACCCAAAATAACGCTACTGTCAGACTACTGTTTAGGTTAAAATATTAAATATGAATTACCTCTTCATTTTGCAGTTCTGTCATGATCTTAAAAACAAATGATTAAACAAAAAATTATTTCTGGTAAGATAATCACTCAAAATTGTCAAAACGTTTTAAAAAAAAAGATACAACTAAAATATATTTTATTAATATTTTCTTTGAATTCGCAAAAAGAGTTTTATTTAAGTATAACGTAAAAAAGGATGTTTTTTTAAAAACAATAAAACATTGGTTCACATTTTCACAATTTAATATTATTTTGTTTTGTATTATATTGATTACCTTCTCCTTCTCTGCGAGTGGTGTGGAAAATGTTTGTTTAATAAAACAAATAATTAAACATAAAGCAAAAAATTGTTTTGTATGGAAAATAATCATTTTTAATTTATTCAAGAGTGTTTAAAAAGTTTTAAAATATATTTAAATTAAATGCAGTATATAAAGACTGATTTTGTTTAACGTCAATTTCAATGTGCATTACAAGGAAATAACGTAGGAAATTTTTGTAGCAAAGCGGTTTAGATTTGGTGAAACACACTTTGTTTTTGTTTGCTTTTAAACATATTTTGTAGATACTGAAGTAAAACCAGAATCTAAAAAATACGCTTAGACAAACAAAGTTAAAACGTTTTTTACCGAATGTAGTGGTTTTTTTTATGAAAATGCGTTGAGTAGGTATGGTCGTATTATATGTTTTATTTGTATTGTAATGTACCTTATTTAATTTGTACAAATATCAACATGTTCTTAATTATCTTTTTTTACAAACCTAAACTCAATTAAGTTATTAGAATTTCAGTTTTGTTTTATCAATTGGCATATTATGTGTATAATAATATCTCAATTGTGTCAGGGTTTACACACACATAGAAAATGATTAATTTATTATTCATAGTAGAACTTATAGTGTAAGTATTATTTAATAACGTGCCCTTAGACCTTCGTTTGAACAATACATTCGCTTTACAGTATTGTCAGGTTTATTCTTTCAAATACATTTTATTTTAAAAATGTTCAATAATGGCTCTTTTCATAAACAGTCATGTGCGTCTTTGTTTGATTATGTTGGAAGTTGGGATGGAAGTTAGAGGCTGTTACGTGATTAGATAGATTCGAGGTTTTTATTATGTATTTGGTGGTATTTATGTTACGAATGATTTGTAATGGGGGCTCACCAGCGTTGCATAAGATGCTGTCTACTGGACTGGTTCTGAAGGTGCCGGAGGCTAGCCTTATTCCTTGGTTGTGGATGAGATCTAGTGACTTAAGTATATCCTCTTTGGCGGTGCCATAAATGACGGATCCATAATTGATGAGGGACAGTATAACTGACTTGTAAATTAGGATTAGACTGTTCTGATCTGATCCCCATGTGAGGTTGGATAATGATTTTATAATATTCATTCTGGTATTGCAGCAAGTCTTTAGTTTTTTTATGTGGGGTTTCCACGTTAATTTGTGGTCGAATGTTAGACCTAAAATACGTATATAGTTTGAGAAGAGGAGAGGAGTGTTGTTTAGTGTAATCTGGGGGATAGGGGGTTTTTTTTTTGTGGACAAAATGATTCCTTGAGTTTTGGATGGTGAAAAAATAAAACCTGTTTTTGAGGCCCATTGAGAAAGTATGTTCAGTGACTTTTGGAGGATTTTGGCGGAGGTTGAGTAGTTTGTTCCACTGCAGTATATGTTGCAATCATCAGCGAAGAGTTTGTATTTGACTGGGAAAGGGAGGTGGCTACCAATATTGTTAATTGCTGCTAGGAAAAGGCTGACGCTGAGAGCAGATCCTTGGGGAAGACCGTTCTCAATGTCGTGTACGTTTGACGATGAGTTTTGGATTTTTACTCTGAAGGAGCGATTGGTTAAAAAATTTACCAGGAATTTTAACATGTGTCCGGTTATGCCCCATTTAGAGAGGATCGCCAATACTCGGTCTCACAAAACCATATCATACGCTTTTTTGCAGATCAAGTGAGATTAGCATAAGGTGTTGTTTTCTATTAAGAGCTGTGCAGATATCGGTGTGTAGAGTAGACAGATTATCTATGATGACGTGGTTGCGTCTGAAACCACATTGTTGGACGGAGATGCATCTGGTTCATTCAAGGTACCAAATGAGTTCAATTATTATTATAAGGTATAAACGGTGTTTTTGTATTTATTATTTTGATATTAGTATAAATTTAAAACCAAAATATTAGCGTTAAAAACATACAACTGTAACTGTGAAGTGTTTTGGATTACCACGCAAGTTATATTGATGATTTAGCCGATAAAAACATTTGTATGGAGCATAATATACTACCTGTTTTTAATATATATATATATATATTTTTAGCTTATTTGAAAGTTATATTATCCGAGAGGACTAGTACAGTAGAGTATTGGCATAATATAATCAAAGCAATGAGGAAACGGAGAGGTCACAGGTCTACAAGAATTATTATAAATAAAAGTGATAAAATTGAATAAAATCGCTTTCAAATAAACGCTTTGATGCTCATTTGTAAATACAGAACCTTCATTTAAAACTTTCTAACTTTGCTGGTTTATACTGTGCTTGGTTTGGACTGTACTGACTTGAAAATACTAACTACCGATTTGCATTGAAGCGTTTTTTCGAAAGTGATTTTATCACTTTCAGATTTAAAAATTCCTATAAACCTGTGACCTCCCCGTCACCACTATGACCCGACCCAACTATGCTCCGTCCCCACTATGCCCCGACCCCACTGTACTGGTTTTTTTTATAATAAACCTTCTCCCTGCATTGGTTCATCGACGAGAGACTACAAATAATCCTAATAGCCAGGCTATTATAGTCCAGGCTACTACAAAATAAATTATAATTTTTAGTTGTAACGCATCAGTTTTAACTTTTTTTTGGTTCAGTGTTGTTAATTATTAAAAGCCGTATTTATTTATTAACTCTTTATTATATTACCACACTAAGCCTATACCTAAGTATTGACTTTGTTTTTTTCAAATGAGAAGACATGTTTTTAGTTTTATAAATATAAAGGTAACGTTTTTTAAAAACGTTTGAATTTTTAATCATGATTAATTTGTCCGTTTGCTATGTCTTTGTAAACATTTGTATTTAAGATCAGTATTCGTTCGTATTTGACAACAGTAACATCCCAACTAAATAAGTAATCAAAAAAATAGATGAAAATATATACCTACAAGTATAGGAAAAAATACATTTTCAAAATATTCATATTGACATTTTCATGTCTTAGCTCTGGCACATATCCGAAAAAAGTTTTACCAAAAAAGCGTTACCACACGGAGATGGGGTTGGGGTGGGAATAGGGATGGGATAAGGATGAAGATGCCGTTAGGGTGAAAGATAGGGGTAGGATATAGGGGGTAGGGGATAGGGGTGATATATTGGGGTGATATGTTGTATTCACAACGATCAAATTATAACTGAAAGATAAATTCAATGTAATTTAACAGGTCATATTTCCTATGAACTGTTTAAAGCCAGATATTATGAAATCACTAAAAAATAGTAACCTTAGATACTAGCTTGTTAATATACTATTCCATTATCTATAATTCCACCACAACTCTAAATTTATTCGGTACTTCAACGAGACATGAAAATGCTCTTTCGTAGTCGCAGACTCGGCTTTTCAGAGAAAAGGAGTGTCTTACATTGCCTTGTACCACCTTGTATATATTTAACTATGTTTTTTTTTTCATAAGTAAAAGGTATATAACTATCACTGTATAAAATTACTATATTAAACATTAACTTACCTTTTAAATAATTTTGTACTTGACGACGGCGGCGTCTCAGATTTTAATATTTTGTTTTGTAAATAAGATAACACATATTTCTAAAGACATGTTGTTATATGCATTCGAGTTAATCCGTAAAAATACGATAAAAACGACAAGTATAAATATCGTTTCTGGCAACTAAAAATCAGTCACCATAGATAAGTATTAGCATTGAGCACATAATTTTGTAATGATGTCAATAAACCATTAAAATCAACCTTTTTTTTTATATTCAAGATTTAAGGAAGAAATCCTGGGAAAGTGACTTAATTTGTATGTAATTTTGGCCTTTCTGTTCTCATTGGTGTACTCAATGAAAACAAGAATACAAATGCAATAAATGAACATACAGAAATTATTCAGTAATATTAAAATATATATTAATTATGAAGCATAATATTTAATTTATCATAATATACTGTTATTGACACCAAATGGGCGGTCTACTTTCTTCAGGGAAATTCCTTCGGATTGGATACGACAACGCTAAAACCGACTTGATGAAATCGTGGTCGACATTACCCATCCATTTTGTGACTTCGTTGACGAAAAATACAGCTGACCTATGATTTTCCTTTATTCGCGGAATGTCTTCTTCGACTATCTCCCAGACTTTGCAGCCTGGAAAAGTCAAAGAAATGTTCACCAAGTCTAATCTGATATGTTCAATAACCTCATTGGAATTAGACGGCAAAGGACTTTCGACTTTCAAGAAAAATAACGTTTCGTCAAAGGTCTCGTCATCGCGCAACCCGGTTATGTTGACGAAAGAGGTGACCGTCTTGTCCATTGCAGCGTTCATTTCTTTTCTGTTTTCGTCGTTGACCAACAACAAGTGAATGTATATCATTCGCATTATGACCATTTTCACCAGCTTCAAGACCAGTGATTGATACTCCCTTATACCTTGCAACCCGGTGTACAGGTTCGTAGGATCTGTGGCCTTCATGTACGCATTTGAAAACTCACCGGACACGTCGCCCCAAATTTTGCCGAATTTGCCAATTCCGTTCATGACTGTATCAAAACTATGAACGACCTTTCGTATATTTTTATGACCGAAGAGCAAGTTATCGGCATCGATCAGCTCGTAAGATTTGTTTTCTTTGGTGACACGCATCAGGTTCGAACGAATTCGATTAAAGTAATTATTGATCTCGTCGGCAAAATATTGAGGGAACTCAGAACTACTATCGGTGAAGGAGAATTCGTTGTCACCCGGACAGTCCTTCATGGACTCCACCAGTTGTTCGATGATCATTTTGTCCAAACATTTAATTTGTCCGTAGTTAAATTTGCCATAATAATAGGCAAAATGTTCAACGTACAAATTGAACAGCCACATCGGATAGAGGATCCGGCTGTCGTATTCGGCGTTCATGTTGTAGAGTATCACCAAAGCGTCTTTTGGAATTCTTTCGAACAAATCGAACCTAAGCGTGCTGTAGGCACGCAATAGCTTCGATATTCGCATAATCGTCAGACATATCGTTTGAATGACGCAACGTGTGTTTAACTTGATCTCTTGCCCTATGCTGGCTAGATCCTGACTGGTGCTTGGATTGGGATAATGGTATCCCAGGTCTAAATATACCAAAAATGCATTGTAATCTTCCTGAAGCGATTGGCCTTTACAAATCGGTTCAAACGCCGCGTATACGTTTGGAGTGTTAACGCAAAACAGCAATGTCGACAATAAAAAAACGCGGTGATCCATCGGAAACGATTATTTCTTACACCGACAAAAAGTTTATAATATTTCAAATACTGCAAAAGTCAATTCCGTCACACAACTGAGCTTTGGCCTTTTAGAAATGACTATCGTAAGCAACTACTAGTGTTGAAGAACATGAAATCTGAACACCATCGGAACATATTATATTTTTCACAAAATAGCGAAAGATAAACATTAAAAACAAATATTATTCAAGATTCTGCATTATGTTTGTAATTGGTACAGGTGTTTTTGTGAGAGCGTAAATATTATTACCAAAACGGATAATACTAGTCGTAGGACGGAAAAGATATGAGAAGCTTTAACATGTTTGTAATATTAGGTCAAATTGTTTCATACAAAACTATTTCCACTATTAAAAAAAAAGGTATAAAACGCAGTAATTTTAAGTTAGAAGGGGGTGAAGTTTTTAAAATTTTTGCCCAGCTAAAAAAACCATTTCTTTCAGGTACTGCTTCTGATCTATCGACTTGCTATAAGAAGGAGTCGGTATAGAGGTTTAAATAATATCGTGGGTCTAGGCACAAAAATTAAAACTTATGTGTGTATTCGTTGTTTCTACTTCTAAAATACACAATAGTTTTTAAATTAATTAAATGTCTATAAAATATTATTCATAATACATCTTCATTTGTTGCATTACAATAGAGAAAATATTATTATCTTAATTAAAATATAATATGCTATAATAACTATTAAATAAATCCAGTAAAGTATTGAGTAACTCGCAATAAAAGAATCACCCTGTATTTCTGTATTTTTATTTTATATGTGGAAACATTTCAACAGGTAAAACGATTATTTGTTGTACAAAACACTTTATCCAGAGGCCCAAATTTAGGTTTTCAATTGAAAATGTGTTGGGTTTTATTGTGTACCGGAGTTTTCGTTGTGAGAAATGCGCTAGTATATTATACAAAACGATAGCGTGTAAACAACACACGGTTAGAAAACCATATTCTTTTGCGTTGTATTTACCTTAAATTCGCATCGGTATAAAAAAAATGTAATGAGTAACAATAATACTTAACAACGGTCTATGTAACCGGATTTTTTGCACTATTAAATGCGTTATTATATAAAATATCTTGAAGTGTTGCGTGTAAAAACACACAATTATTTTTTACCATTAATTTCGGTGTCTTATTTTTTTAAGTACTTTTTGGATCGTTGTGAACAACATTTGATCAACGCCCACCAATAGCACTTCTCTAAACCAATACACAAACAAAAAACAGTTTTATGCATTTTCAATTCAGAACACATAAGGTTTTGGAAAACAATTTGAAATCAACATGGTTTTCAATTTAAAATATGTTGGGTTAAATTTTGTACCCTGAGTTGTTCAGAATTTTGTTTTCGGTGTCTTCAACACTCATTTCCCTTAAAAAAATTGTCTTATCTCTCTAGTCTTCGTCTACAGATTAACAACGCCCTTTTCTTTGCCTACTTTATGGTTCTTTTTTTTTTATATCACATAATTTCCTAGGTCACATGGCTAAAGACCTGGCTGGCCTATCTAATGTATTAGTCAATTCTCTTTTTAATGAATTTTGTCTTCTCAAATTTCCTAATTCCATATACAATTATACCGATGACTCTGTTTCCTCTACTTCAGCAAGCTTAGAATTTTTTTATCCCTAAGCTTAATTTTTCTTATTCTGAAAAATAAATTTCTTATGTTTACTCTTTTACAGCTGAATGTTACCCTATTATTAGGTCCCTTTAAAATACCATTTTTCTGTTGACTTCGACCGTTGTCTTATTATTTCTGAAAACCAGTCATGTCTCCTGCTTTGTCCTCCAACCCCTTTAAATTCACACTCTCTCCCCTCATTCTGTTCACTAAATCCCTAATCTATAGTCTATTTCTGGATATTAAAAAAGTTAAATTTCTCTGAGTGCCCGGACATTCGGGTATCTATGGTAATTTAGTAAGTATTTAGTAAGTTGCAGATAAGTTAACGTTCTCTACCAGTCTCTTCGCCTAACCCTCCTATTATTGAATTCCATGCACTGTGAAACCTAAAAAAATACAGTATGCAAAATGTTATAAAAGCAAATAGTAGTACATCGACTTGAACCGAACAAAAAAGTTATTTTTTTTTTTATATTTTCGTATTTGCGACGTTTGTGCAAATAAGATCTACTACAACAACAGCACCAGAAAACACAAAAACAATTTCGTTTTACCGGCAAGTGAATAGATTTTCAATTTAAACCTACGCATCGATAAAATATCTGTTTAAAATTTTACTTTATCGTGCAAATTGAGAAAAATTTACAAAAATAACAGCTATTATACTAATAGGGCGAAAATTATTTATTTTGATTAAGATCACATAAGCTTGGAGAAAGTAGTGTAATTTAGAATTTTGGATTTAATGCTAATTATATGTGATTAGCTCTTCAAGAGAGTATTTTAAAAGAATGAACAAAACAAAATTTTGGGTAGCGAAAACTATAATTTTCTCTCTAGAGAAGTTAAGAAAAAATTTTAAATGCTCAAAAATGATAGCTGTTAAATGATGCCTATTTAGTGATACTACCGAAAAATAATATTTTCTTATACTGCTTGAACTGTGTCAAAAAAATTTTTAAAAAAATTGTTAGAAAGTTTGTATGTGAATGAAAAATTTAAGGGATTTAAGCGTGACAGCGTTATTGTAACACTTTTTTCGGTTATTATGTCTTCCTCTTAAGGCGGTATCGCAACTACGTCGTCTGTCGTGTCGTGCAATTTAAGTAGTGGGCGTGGCCACTTAAGGCTACTAATGGTAACTGTTCAATACCAATTTGGTAATTATCGATCGTGGTTCAGCGAATCAGTGAATGTCGTACAGTACTCGCGAAATAAATTTAAATTTGATAAAATAATTACTCATGAACATACCGTACAAGGCGCTTTAATAACAAACCGGCATTTACGCAGATAGTGATAGTAATAAGTATGATCAAATTGATAATTGATAAAAATCAATTGATCCCGTTCCAACAGTTAAAAGCTTGCCTTCAATCGTGGTACATAGAATCGGCATGTTCCTTTAATCATCACCTACCATTTGCTCGAGTACCGTGTCCACTATGGTTACAAACCATGTGTTTATTTTGGGTTTTAATGGTAACAAACATTTAATTTATTTACATTTCGGATTTACAGTACAAAGTTCGCGTTTGAGGTCATCTTTAGGGGTGGAATTTTCGAAAAGTACTATACCAGTTATCTTCGCGGGGGTGTACTCAACAACTTCCCAAAGTTTCATGGCGATCCGATGGACGGTGTACTAATGCATAAAGAACAAACAGACATTCATTTGTATGTATATACATATATATATATATATATATATATATATATATATATGTATATATTTAAAAAAAGGTACAACTGTTTAGTTAAGAATTCAGTTAACCATGAAATTATGAATACTTGGTATAGTGTTATAAATATATAAAAGATATCACAATTTATTTAGTTTTGTGTAAAAAACAAATAGCATTAACAGATTTAGGTCCTTTAGGAATTTGTATTTTGGTTATTAAATCGCTTTTAAATTCTGAAAATATTAGTTTTAAAATCGTAACTAGGTAGTATCAGCATTCAGTTCACCATGTTTAGCTTCAATGAGGAGCAGAAATGCTATTGGTTTTACAATGATATGGGCTTTTTTTGTGTCTGTACATGGTGATTCATTAAGGATAAGATACTCATTTTCTCGGAATATGTTAAAATTTTGAACAATATTTTTTTCCAAGATTTTTTCGTACACATTGTACTATATTTTTCAATATTTTGAAAAATTTTATCACCAATCATTGACGGCCAAAAAGGGGATTTTAGTTTTTTTTAAATGGCAACATATATTTTTAATTACATACATTTGTAGACAAAAAATAAAAAAAATTTTCAGCGTTTGAATTTTACATTTTCTATTATTTGTTTATTTGTTATGACTTTATAAAGATTTGATATTTTGACTGTATTTCTTAATATTTTCAAAATTTACTTCAAAGACGAGTAGTTTTATTACATGCATAAATGTAATTTGATAAAGTGGGTTTATAAAACCAACCTGTGTACCTGTGTTGGAATAGGTAATTTGTAGATAAGTAGCGTTTGTCTATCATTATTTCAGTCTTTTATACCAGTTAATTTTTGTTATCGCCAAATGGACAATGCGAACATAAATATGAACTTTATGTGCTACCGGTTTTGGAAAACCAAAGAAACATGATAATTATTAAGAGAAAATGTAGTACCTTAACAAAGTCATAGTTAACGATCAAATAAATGAAAATTCAAAATTCAAACGCTAAAATATTTTTTTAAATTTTGGTCTACAAATTTATGTAATTAAAAACGTATGTTGCATTTTAAAAAAAAAAACTAAAATCCCACTTTTTGGCCAACAGGGATTGGTGAATATATTCTGAGAAAATTAATGTCTTATCCTTAATGAATCACCCTGCATACACTTTAACTTTTTTAAAACTGAACCAATTACAATATTACTATATTACACATTTACTTACCTTTTAAATAAAAATGTGTTTGACGACAGCGTCGTCTCAGATTATATTTTGTTTTTGTATATATTATTATATTTCTTGCCACACGTTGCTGTTTGTATCTGAGTTAAAGCGTAAAAATATGATGAAAACCACTGTTGTAAAAATCGTTTCTAGAGGCTTAATATGGGCTAAATAACGATATTTGATTTACCTGAATGTTAGAAACAATAACTAAAAATCAGTCACCGTAGATAAGTATTGGCATTGAGCACATACCATTGTAATGATGTCAATTAATCATTCAAACAAACCTTTTTTTATATTCAAGATTTAAGTTAGAAACCTTGGAAAGTGACTTAATTTGTATATAATTTGGCCGTCTCCGTTCTCATTGGTGTACTCAATGAAAACAAGAATACAAAATATGTAATAAATGAACATACAGAAATTATTCAGTAATATTAAAATATATATTAATTATGGAGCATAATATTAAAATATATAATATGGTATTATTTTTTATGGTTTTAATTATCGGTACACCAAAAGGGCGGTCGATTACGAAAAGGGAAATTCCCAGGGATTGGATACGACAACTCTAAAACCGACTTGATGAAATGTTGGTCGACATTACCCATACATCTTTCGACTTCGTTGACGAAAAATACAGCTGATTCATGATTTTCCTTTATAGCGGTCGCTAATTCCTCCAACATGCTGACCTCGTGAAGGATTTGCCGAATGTCTTCTTCGACTATACGCCAGACTTTGGAGCCTGGAAAAATCTTAGAGATTTCCAACAAATCTAATCTGATATTATCGATAACCGCATTGGAAATTTCCGGCAAAGGACTTACGACTTGCAAGAATATTAACGTTCCGTATAAGGGTTCGTCGTCGTGCAATCCGGTTATGTTGACGAATGAAGTGACCGTCCGGTGCATCGCAGCGTTCGATTCTCTTCTGTTTTCGTCGGTGACCAGCAGTAAGTGAATGTATATCTTTCGGAATATGACTATTTTCACCAGCGTCAAGACCAATGATCGGTACTGCCTTATACCTTCCAAAGCGGTGTACAGGTGCGTAGGATCTATGGCCTTCCGGTACGCTTTTGAAAGCACACCGGACACGTCGCCCCGAATTTCGCCGAATTTTTCAAATGCATTCGTGACAATATCAACATAACGATTAACCTCATTTAAATTTTTATGACCGAAGAGCAAGTTGTCGGCATCGATCAGTTCGTAGGATTTGTTTTCTTTGGTGACACGTATCAGGTCCGGACGAATTCGGTCGAGGTATTTTTTAATCTTGTAGGAAATATATATAACCGTCGTAACACTACTGTCGACCAAGGAGAATTCGTTGTCATCCGGACAGTCCATCATGGACTCCGACAGTTGTTCGATGATCATTTCGTGCACATATATCATTTGATTGGGGCTAAATATTTTATAATATTCGATAATATTTTCAACGTACAAATTGAACAACCACATCGGATAGAGGATCCGGCTGTCGTAGTCGGAGTTCATGTTGTAGAGTATCACCAAAGCGTCTTTTGGAATTCTTTCGAACCCTTCGAACTTAAGCGGGCTGAATTCACGCATCGTCGCTAGTTGCATAACTGACAGACATATCGTTTGAATGCCGCACCGTGTGTTTAACTTTATCTCTTCCACTGTGCTGGCTAGATCCTGACTTGTGCTTGGATTTGGACTATTGTATCCCAGTTTTAAATATACCAAAAACGCATTGTAATCTTCCTGAAGCGATTGGCCTTTACAAATCGGTTCAAACGCCGCGTATACGTTTAGAGTGTAAACGCAAATCAGCAATGTCGACAGTAAAAAAGCGCGGTGATCCATCGAAAACGATTATTTTTTACACAGACAAAAAGTTTATAGTTAAAAATATTTCAAACACTGCCAAAGTCAATTCCGTCACACAACTGAGCTTTGGCCTTTTCGAAACGACTACCGTAAGCAAGTACATGAATTGAAGAACATAAGAACATAATAAAAAAACATCATGAGTAATAATAATACATAAAAAAATACTTAATGTATATGTAACTGGATTTTTCGCACTATTAAATGCGTTAGTATATAAAAGACCTTGAAGTGTAGCGTGTAAAAACACACAATTTCTTGTTACCATTGTTTTTAGTGTCTTATTTTTTTAAGTATTTTTTGGGTCGATGTAAACAACATTTGATCCATAGCATTTTCCATTAAACCAATACACACCCACAAAAACAATTTCACAAATTTGCCTGTAGGATATTATAAAAATTTGTATTTTTTTCTATCCTAGCCATATTATATACAAATTGTTAAAATTATGTAAAATATTTAAGCTTGGGTAGCTAGGCTATTTAAGTAGGCAATTGTGTATTTCTTATAAAGCCTTAAGAGAATATGACAATTTGATTTCAATTATTATATGCAGCTGTTAAATGTAATTGTTATTCATAACTACTATACTATAATTACTCATACATTTTCTGGCAGTTCAACCCCTTTAATTGCACACTATCTCCCCTAATTCTCTTCAGTAAATCCATAATCTATAGCCTATTTCTGGATAGTAAAAAAGTTCAACTCCTCTGATCCGGGAGGTATATTCAGGTATCTTTGGTAATGAAGTTATCAGAAAAGCTAGCGCTCTCTACAAGCCTCTACACCTGACCTTCCTCCTTTCGAATTTCACACACAAGTATCGAAAAAATAATTATCTTAATTTGATTTTTTAACCGTAGTTTTTGGAATTGTAGTGAAATCTATTACACGTAGAATTGTTTTTTTTTATTCTAACAGAAAAATCATTTTCAGTGGCAAAAATACTGTAAAACCATAAAAACAATAATTTGTAAAATGTTATAAGAGCAAATGGTAGTTTTTTTTTATTGTCGTATTTGCGGCGTTTGTAAAAATAAGAACTATCACAACAATAACAGCAGCAAACACAAAAACCATTTCGTTTTACCGTCAAATGAATATATTTTCAATTCAAACCTACGTATAGAGAAAATATCTGTTACACTTTTACTTTATAATACAAATTGAGAAAAGTTTACAAAAAAAAAGCTATAATACTTTTAAAGCAAAAATTATTCATATTGATGAGGATTATATAAGCGTGGAGAAAATAGTGAAATTTAGAACTTTAGATTTAATGCTTATTTTATGTGATTAGCGCTTCAAAAATGTATTTAAAAAAAAATAAACATAACAAAATTTTAGGGAGGGTAAAGTATAATTTCCTCTCTGAAGAAGTCTAGAAAAATGTTAAATATTCAAAAAGGGTAGCAACCCTGTTAAATGATGCCCATTTAGTGGCACTTGCGAAAAATACAACAATACATTTAAATGACAATTACACATAGGGCTTTACACATTAAATGAATTGTTTCCACTAGAAGTTGAACAAAAATAAAAAAGAAAGCAGAGTTTAAACATTATGTTATCTTTATAAATTAGTCACAAATATAAAATAGGTTTATTTACTATCCACAAATTACAAAGCAATAAATGTTTACAATGTGCATTAATTTTTTGCATAATTTATAGGAACCATACTCATCGATTAATATGTCATCATACTCTAAACTTTTTGTGATGTGCGATTCAATATTTAATATAGCGTTACTGTTTATTTAATGCACTAAATAATCGCTCTGGAGAGCAGTTTGATACGGGACAACATAGATACATTCTCAGAACAATATATACATAAGGGTTTGAAGGGTCTTCAAATCCTTCATTTTTAAGTGTTAGATACATCTCTATAATTGATTCACTAACAGAAGATGGGCTATGTACAAATCTGATGGCGCCTCTAAAAAATTACCACCCAGAGCGATCGCCCACCCCCCCGCCCTCTCTACAAACTTCACTGTCGTCTCTCTATATAAATGTATTGCTATAATAACCCATATCGTTGTTAACAATATAACGAAATATTTTCATTGCCTATTTACTCACTCACACATAGCAACCTAGAAATTGACTACGGTCAAAGTGTAATTATTCCCTTTTTTGGGGGGGGTTTTCCTTAATAAAAAATAAGTTTGATCACAGATTTTTTGAGAAAATTGTATATAGATATTAGTGTGTGCTAGATAATATACCTTAGGTCTAATTTCCCCGACCTAAATCCCTAAAACTTTGCTTCGAAAAGTGAAATAAAGAAAAAAATTCTAGCTTTTCTATTCGAAACGATTTAAATTCCACACAAATTTGGAATTAGTTTGACTTGGTAGTTGTAAATCTTAAAATTGCGCCAACCAAATTTTTTTAAACTTTCAGCCTTTTCCCAGGAGGAGGGAGGGTTGTGGAAATTTCGGGGTTTTCCTTGTTGATGAAACTTTTTATATAGAAAATGCTAAGGTTATAGGAAATCGAAAATATTTTCGAAAAACATACACTTGTGCACTTATGAGAATGTTTTAGTCATTTATTTTGCCACCGATAAACTTTTATACGATTTAAGCAGAAAATTACGTCGATCGAACGACAAAAACATTACATACAATTGTCAATGTTCGAATTTCTCATTTTTTTTTTTTTGTGCACATCTTAGTGTTACTTTTTACTTCAAAAATTCGAAGGTCATGGCAAAACGTCTAAACTTGAAAATGTTATCGAATTGGATATACTAAACTTAAGTATGGCTATCGACGGATATTCTCAAAGGAAAATTCTATTACAATTTGGGTAGGGACTCGAGTTGGGCCGAGCTGATTGAATGTGATAAATTCACTTTTTAAAAAATTAATTAAAACCTTAAACTGGTATTTGAGCACTCAAAACTTACTGGGGTCACTCTAAGGGGTATCCATAAGGATATTGGAATGATTTGATAATTTTTTTTTTTAAGATGTAACATGTTATGTGTACATAAGAAGAGTTCTAACTCCAGACAAATTTTCAACTAAAAGGCCACAAAAACCCAAAAAACAACTTGAATCCCGACGCAAGGGGGTGGGAAATGGGTCTGACTTAAATTTAACTCAAGTAAATATTCGTTTTTAGAAATTTCAACTCGATTCGACCATTTTTCTCGAAATTATAGCCAGTAAAAGTTGAAACTTAAAAACTAGTATGGTTTTTTTTTTTTTAATTTTAACTGTAAAGAATCGAATTTTTCCAATTTTTACTCCCTTATAGTTAACAACTAGATAACATTTGCGATTTATAGAGTTGTTACTCGAAGGAATTGATCCAGTATTATAAAAGTTACAATGCATATACAGACAAAAAAAACCTACAGCATAATAAAAATATATTTCATATACCAGCTGTTGACCCTTACTCATTGCAATCTACATATGTACAACCATAAAAATGAAATTCCCCCCTAAATTTTCTTGAATGACAACTTTTTTGAAGCTGTCTAAAAATTATATTCATATTTATCAGACAATAACTGGACATTTATCACTGTAATTATTTTCTGCGAGTTTCTGGAAAAACGGGAAGAATTTAATTTAAAATTTTGAAAATATAAAAAAAACTATAATTAGTATCACTTTGTCATAAATTTTGTTTTTTGCGGTTTGATAATCAAACAAACCAAATACTGTTACTTTTAAAATGTTCATAGTGTTTAAAAAATCTACTTAAATAGCAACAATTGTGATAAAAATTAATTAGGATTAGAGGAAAGAAAAAAGGAACAATTTAAAACAATAGAATTATTCTAGTCACTAAAGCTCATTCACAGTGCAAACTAATCACAAAAACAATAACTGGTTGATAAAATCACTTTGGAAAAATGCATAAAATTGTTAATGTGATAATACCGCCGATAGTATATTTTAATATATTAAAAAATATAAATAGGTATTGATAAAAGCACTGTAAAGACAATGCACTTAAAATTAACCTATAACTATTGCATATAATTTGTAGGAACCATGCCGCACCCTTGAAGCAAGACTGTTACAACTGAAGTTCTGAGGAAATACAACTTAAAGATTGAACCTGCTCCCAAATGGTTAATTTTAACTTTGAAAGCATTAATTTTAATACTTTTCAATTATTTTTTTGTTACCCGGTGCTTGTTATTTTAATTTCAAGCTATTAATTTTTAATGTTTAATAACTCCCAAAGTAATTAGCCAAAACTGGTTATCGACCGGTATACTATTCAGAAAATAATTCTCAGCTTAAATAGTAACTTAAATATGTACATAAGTTACTGTTTAAGATTTTAATAGTTGATAGGCTTATGGAAAATAATTTTAAAAAAAGGTTAATGTTTAGTATTTTTATAATATTATAAAATATGATGACCAAAAATGTTTTCAAAAAAAAAAAATACTACAAAATTGCAATTCTTCTAAAGCGTACTCATTCCATCATTAACCACGACGAAATATTCGGTTTGAGTTCAATAACATTTTTTTTGCCAATTTTAAAAATACCCATTGCTATTTCGTGTTCCGGTCAATTTGAAAATATTTTAAACGGCCGAGACCATGGTGGACAATTTTCAACAAATTAGGGGTTCCGTTTTAGGCCAATACGAATCAGTACGTCAATTAATGATAAGACCATTGCATAGGTGTATAAATTATTTTAATAATTGTTATAGAGTGAGGATTTTGTATAATTTGGCACATTTGCGCATGTGTTTCGCAAAGTTACACCGAATTCAAAAGTAAATAAAGATTTATATGTACGATTTTCTATGGAAGTATTATTTATCGAATTCTCGCCTAAGCATTAACTCGAGAACGTAATTTTTTTACTACAGAAAAACACTTGGGTTGTTCGATGTGCTTTCCCATTTCTACTGTTTATATAAATTGAAATATACGAATCGACAAATTCAACGTCTTTAGAATTGCATGGCCAACCCGACTTATTGACGATTTTCTAGAATAATAAAAAAAAACCATTTACGTGAATTGTTTTTAGTTTTTTTTTTGTAATACAATGTTATTTCAAGGTCATTGTAATTTTTCCCCCTTCGATAAGAGTATTTTAAGGAGGGGTGGTTTTGCAATCTCATAGCAACTTAGATGAATAACAAATTTAGACATTTATATTAATCTATTTTTTGTTTTTCAGTAAAATAGAATTTGATTGGACTTTGAAATTTATAATATAATTTAAAAGAGCCGTAGTCTTTTAATAATAAGTTGGATTATTAGTATTTTTATTGTTATAGTACACAAATAGTCACGTTTGCATTAGTCTTAGTAATTGTTCAGACTCAAACGCCAAAACAGTTCACTAAACTACCATAATCTACTATGCAAGGTTCCACTCTAAACTCAATGGTCATCCGAACCGATTCTTTTACAACCTGCCTACTAGTAAACGCGATATTATGATACCGACCGCTCGGACCAAACCTAACCTAACACGAGTCGATGTTACCAACCGACAGTTATTAGCGTTTGTTCGTTTCTCACATCTGTTACACAATGTATGCAATTGGTCCAGTATTTAAAAATTTACAGTGTATACAGATAAAAAAAAGCCCACATTAAAGTAAAACCAGTACCTTCGCCGCTCTGCATCGAAGCTAAAAACTATACATAGTCGTTTGTGAACATTACAGAAAATGTTATTTTTATTTATAATGCATTAAAATATTCAAAGAACCTACTGATAATGCGGTCAAGTGGATAACGACACTAGACATCTAACTATCTTGTTTATTACTTTATTAATATATATATATATTTATTTTGCGCATAAGTAACTAAAAATAGTAATAAGTTAATTGAATATATGTATTTATTAAGCAATAAAATTGACAGTAACCTATAATAATAATATGTAAAATACCGCTATTAGTTCCATATAGAAGTTGGACTTCGGGCGAATGGTGGCGCTATTTCCGATTTAAAAGCGACAACATCGACTTCCACGGTTTTTTGATGATGGAATCTAGCGATACTTGATCGGGTGCCTCCAAATATTTTAAATTAAATGTCTACCAAAAAAAAAGTTTTTTAACAATGTCTAGAAAACAATCTTAGATCAATTATTTTACTCTGTCAGTATCTGAAGATTGAACGCCAGTAATACGTATGTACACTACCAGCCTTTGTTCAAATTGCAACGACTGCCACGATCGGCACGATTTATTGGATTTATCGATAATCATGTCCCAATCTTTATGATTGACTGAAACATGAACAGTGTAACCGTAGGTATACTTATGGCGGTCATAAAGCAGTATCCTATAAATAATGACATAACTAATATAATCATAATCTTATTGCCACAGTTGACCTAAAATTATTTTTAAATATATTTCAGGCACAAAAAATATTATAATTAAATAATAGAAACCAAAGTAAAAAGTAAATATTCTGTAAACGATTACCTCATTGAACTTAGCACATACGGTTGTGCGAGTTGAACCTCTATACACCCCAAATTCACCTCGTGATATGTATATCCACGATCAAAAAGGAAGTTTTTATAGTCATCATACAAAATGTTGTTTTGAATCTTTTCGAGCGATTTCTCCATTCTGTAGATAATCCAATTTGGAATTCCTTTGATTACAGTCGCATCCATAGATGGTAAAGCAACATTGTACTTTGGAGCTAATAGGTTAAAATCAGTTAATTAGATAAATAAGTTTTTTTTTATATTATTCAAAGAACGAGTTATTTTCGTTTTGTCCTTACCAACTAATCCGTTTTTGATTTCCACCAAGTGCAATTTGTCCGTATTGTACATGACTTTTAAAATTTTAAAAGTAAAAGTCTTATTAAGGGTATTTTTAGTGCCAACAATACGGATGTATCTAACATATATTCGGTTAATCCACAAACGTTGAGTTGACCGACAATCGTAATTTGAATGATCAATCACACGAAACCAACTGTACTTATCTATTGATACTTCAATGTAATAGGAGAAATTCCTAAAGAATTAAATAAGTCGATCAAATGAATGGTTGTATTTCTTTTTATAAATATTGATGGCAAAAAAGCAAATCATGTATTTAAATAATTGTTTTGCAATATAGTTTAAAAAAATTATTATAAGTCGGTGCATTTACAATTTTTTTTATTCATGAATAAATTAAATTAACAACTATTAAAATAAATCATGAAAAAAAAAATTTTAATCTTGTTGGTATTCAAATGATATTATACTAAATCTTTGATTAGAATATTATTAAATAAAAACACACCAATCATATAATTCCATTTCGATATAGTTTATACTCGATGGTTGATTCAACATGATCATGGTACTGCCGTCAATATGAAAATGCTCTATCGAATCTTCTTGAGCGAAATTCACATTTGGTTCTAAAGAATAAAGTAGTTGATACTAAAATATTTTGCCTAACATAATATGATATTTACATTGAGCATACCCAATCGTCCTCGATTATTTAACGTTTGTGTGAGGGACTTCTTTATGACATCTAAAATAATTATATTCGAACGAACCAGCTCTGATCGCCTAACTTCAGACAGTTCTTCTTCATCCATTAGCTGATATCTGACGGCCGATAAAATGTTGGTTTTATCGTTAAGATGAAGGTGGTCTTGGTTCTTTTTGATCCAGTGACAAACCGCACGGAATATATCCAATTCGTTAGCATACGCCGTGTCACGATTGAGAATTAGAATTAATGCTTCCTAAAAATAATATTACTGTGACAACTAGTTAGCTAACAAGAGCAATACTGATTTTTATTATAAAATATAATTACGGCCGACAAAGAGCAAGAATCTTTAGATTGCAATACGTCCAAAGCGTGTGTGTCAATAAAATTGATTGATGCGACTTCGAGTTCTTTGAGTTGATAGTAAAATGCCACAACAAACAATGCACTCACACTGTCTACATTGATGTGATTACACAAGTACTCGGACAGTGAAAATTGTAAGTTTGTAAAACGCCATATATTCGAGAGAATTAATAACTCCAAAATGACGTTACTCTAATACATAAAAAATACAATATATATATATTCGACAAATCCTTTTCTATAAAATATAATTATATACTAAATATATACATTACAAGTTACCTCTAGTACTCTTAAATTCATTTTACCGTAATAAATATATTTAAGAAGTTCTTTAATTGATGTTGATGATCCTTCCTTTATTGTCACAACCTTTTTATCAGCTTCTTCATATCCGCCACGCAGTAAACCACTAAAGAAGGTATCCAATATTAGCATAAAAAAATGCATTGTATGTGCTACAATCAGTAGGCACATTGTATGGACTACTCAATTTACTTTCGTTTTGTTTGATTATGTTAGATTATAATGAACAGCTATGTAATAAGTCATACAATCAGTTTGCATAATTTCTATATCACTTGTTTACTTGTTTTACAAAAATATATTAATGTTGTCATAAATGACGAGTGTAATTCAAGATGCAACCGAAGAGATGATAGATAGAGAACATCGATTAAAGAAACCGTGGTTCAATAAAATCTGCGAAGAAGCCATACAGAAGAGAAAGATCGCAAAGAATAATTGGCTAAACAATACGGAAAATATGGATAAATTGATACAGTACAAGACTAGGCAAAGGGAAGCAAGTTATATACTTAGATGCAAGAAAAGAAAACGTGCACAAAATTTAATAAGAGAAGCAGATCAAGATTATTCAAGTCACAAAACTCGTAACTTATACAAGAAGATAAATGCTCTGAGTAAAAATTACAAGCGATCCGAGAAATTTCTTAGGAACGAAGAAGGTACATTAATCACGGCCGATGATGAACTATCAGATAAGTGGGTTAGATACTTTGGCGAGCTCTTAAATTGTCCAGAAACTGAGGATCCATTCCCATTGAATGATTCCCAGAGAAACCTAACAAATTGCCCAGCCCCAACAAAAGAAGAGATTTTATTGCAAATATGGTTTTTGAACAACCACAAAGCCCCTGGAGAAGATGGAATTACCGGGGAACTGTTAAAGAACATGGAAAATGAACTAACTGAGTACATATATTTGTTGGTAAAGGTAATTTGGGGAAAGGAAGTGATTCGGGAAGATTGGAAAACGGCAATTATTTGACCTATTTACAAGAAGGGGGTTAGGCAAATGTGCAATAATTACAGAGGTATAGCCCTACTTAATGCCACTTATAAAATATTGTCAAACTGTATTTTGGACAGAGTGAGACCATGGGCAGAGGAATTACTGGGAGACTACCAGGCAGGCTTTAGGAAAAAAAGATCGACGATTGGCCAAATATTCATATTAATACAAATCTTACACAAGATGAGAGAATTTAATAAAGAAGTTCACATGTTATTTATTGATTTTAAAAAGGCCTACGACTGCATTCATCGTGAATTTTTAATGTCTATACAAGAGCAATATGGTCTCCCACTAAAATTAGTCAATCTCATAAAGGCGAGCGTCATGAACACGGAAATAAAAGTACAGGGAAGAAAACTCCTTATCAACAGCAGCCCAAGTCAGAACAGGATTCAGACAAGAGGATGCATTATCGCCGATTTTATTTAACTTAGCACTGGAAAAAGTGGTTCAAAGCACTAGCTTCGAACAAAGAGGAGTACAAATACATGAGACAAAGTTTGGACTACTGGCGTACGCGAATGATTTAATGCTATTAGCAGAAAATAAAGAAGAGCTCATTGAACAAACTCAAGAATTACTTGAGACAGCAAAAAGAGTTGGGTTATAAATAAACGTGGAACAAACAAAGTACATGATAGCTCAGAGGGCGATTTTGCCGGAGAATATACACACTCATCTGGAAGTGGAGGCATATAAATTTAACAGAATTCAGGAGTTCAAGTACCTAGGTACACTTATAACTCAGAGTAATGAAATACAAGAGGAGATAAAAACAAGAATACAGGCAGGCAATAGATGATATTTTGGATTGAACAAGCTGTTTAAGTCGAGAATGTTGGCTAAGAGCGTAAAGGTAAAACTGTATAGAACTCTTATTCGGCCAGTGGTGATGTATGGATGCGAAACTTGGACGCTTCATAAGCCACAACAGAATAACCTCTTAGTACTTAAACGAAAAGTTTTGAGGTCGATTTTTGGCACTTGCACAAATAGGAGTACAGGAGAATGGAGAATTAGACATAATGTGGAGATTAGGGAGCTATACCAGAAACCAAACATAGTCGACGATATAACAAAGAGGCGGCTCTTTTGGGCTGGCCATGCATGGCGAAAAGAAAGCGCTCTTATATACAGAGTACTATGTGGCTCTTCAGAAGGTGTAAGACCACTTGGTAGACCAAGGTTGAGGTGGGAAGACCAGGTGTCAAAAGATGTGGAGCGGGTTAAACCGGATGCTGATTAGCGAGTCCTAGCACAAGATAGAGGGAAATGGCATGGAATATGTTTGTCAGTTTGGTTTTAAAATCCGTCAACTATGAAGAAAAGAAAACAATTATCATAAATATTTATAAGTGGTAATGGTTCATAGTATCCATTTATATCAAGCAAGTAAACTAACAATTATAGATTACAAAACATTAAAAAATCTTAAGGCAATCGATGTTGCTGTTTTTAAAAAACATTTAGGTTGGTTGAATAGGAAATAAGTGAGCCTAACCAAACCGTAAACATTAAAAATATGCTTTTCTAAAAAGTAGAAAAAAGGAAAAAAAAATTTTACTATTAGAACAATTTACCAAGCAATCAAAAAAGAAAATAATATGCTAAAAAATATTATTACCTGAAATAATCACTGCGTGAGGCTAACACAGCACGATGCGCGGGGAACTTTTTTTTATCTACAACTAAAACAACATCCGAAAACCTAAAATAAATATCAAAATATATAAGTAATATACTTATAAATAATACAAATGAATAATAATTTATGTATAATTTTAAATCTTTAAAAATAATTCAGAGAAATTCCAAAAAAAAATTTAGTTATAAGCTGCTTGTGTTCTTTATATATTTAATACTACGTTTTGATAAATTATATACATTTTGTATTCATATTTAAGGGAGTGTTTCAGAGATAGCTAATTAAGTATAATTGATGTTGATGTTAGTATTCATAGCATATTCCTATTAATTGTAGAAATAAATAGTTTTAAGCTGATACTTCAATAGAACTATTTATACTAATAATAATCATACACGCTTTTACTACAACATAAATAAAATATCCTGCTTTAAGGATATAATGTTATAAATTGAATGGCATTAAGCAGAAAGCAACCAATCCACAAAAAAATCGAGATTTTAGTTTATCTAGAGTAGCTTAATATAAACCCAACGTTTGTAAGTCAAAATCTATAAGAATCGTCATGGTTACGAAATAAGTTGATTAATCTATTAACGGCAATGTTTTGGGGGGTCAGCTGGACACTGATAGATCTATCATTAATAAAAAATAAGTGACGAAATTTAGGTCTATACATGATAAAGTAATTCCTTCTATTGTTAATTGTAAACTTAAATGTTGTTAGATATAAGATTATGATTTTTCTATAGTTGAATTTGACTGTACTATAATTTAAGCTCTACTTATATGTGATAATTAAAATAAACTTAGATTAATTAATTGTGTTAACGATACTGATAAAAATATTAAAATATAAGTTTAGTGATATTGTTGAAGCCCCAGGCAGCCTTCGTATATAATGTCATATACACGTTGATCACAGTGTCCAACATATAATAGGCGCTCCAAGAAAAGAATCTTCTTCTATATATAATCTACTTATAAAAGAACTAAACAATATATGTAAATCTATAGTATTATAAAAGGTAACGACTTCAACGGAATAGGTTAATTCATTTAACCCGATAATTAAGAAGAATAATAGGTCTGGATCCAAAAAATTTGAAAAAAGCCAAATTCTTGAATCTAGCTGTAGATTAAAAACAGTTAATCAAAATTAAAAAAGAAACTTCTAATGATTTTTAAAAAGTGCACGTTTAGAAGGTTTTATGATATAAAGCTTAAAACTGAAAATGGTATAAGAGAAATAGAAAACAAATTATTATTTACATTGAAATATAATGAAGACTTAAGATGAGAATAAATTGCAGTAAAAAAACTAATTCTCCCATAGTTCTTAAACAGACAGTAAACAGATATGGTAGGAAATAGTAAAATTTAAGACATATTTATGTTATTTGTTCATCATTTGTAAGTCTGTATTATTTATTTTTATCCTGTTATGTCCCTAAAAGTTTTTGACATTTTCATGTCTTAACTCTGGCACGCAACCGAAAAAAGTGTTATTTACTTAGTGTTATCAAAAAAGCGTTACCACACGGAGTTGGGGTTGAGGGTGGGAATGGAAATGGGATGGGGTTGGGGTGGAAGATAGGGGTAGGAGATAGTGGGATAGAGATAGGGATGAGTGATAGAGGTGGGAGTAATATTGAAGGATATGTTGTATTCACAACGATCAAATTATAGCTGAAAAATAATTTCAATGTAATTTAACAGGTTAATTTCTTGTGAATTGTTTTGGGCCAGATATTATGAAAACACTAAACTATAAAATATTAGCCAGAAACTTGACATGTTTACTAGCCACCTTAGACACTAGCTTGTTAATATACTCTAATTTTATTCGATACTTCAACTAGACATGAAAATGCTCTTTCGTGGTTGCAGACTCAGCTGAAAAACTTTTTTAATTTTATTGCTTTATTTTTTTATATGTGATAATTTTATATCTTATAATTAGTATGATTTGTTTATAAGAATTATTTTTATTTAGTCTTATAAAATGTCATAATACATACTCTTTATTTAAAAACTGATTGCTATCGAAGCGACGACATTCGTCGGTCAAGAAGTGAGTGTGATCAATTTGCTCGTTACCGGCCGGATTGGCCGAAGATGATGGATTCTCGGTAGGACCAGAGTGTGCTAAAATATAAAATTAATTTTACAAACAAATTTGTATTGTTTATGTATGGTACGAATTAGCGTCCAGCGGTTTGATTTAACATTTATTTTTTTAATGGTAAATTTTGATATTTTTAATGAAATAATAATAATAATTGTATTGCACTAGTGCAGTAAAGTTTTACGAATGTAAAATAATTGAACAATTTTTCATTTATTTTTAAATATTTTTTTTTTAGTTTTTCAAATAAAAAAAAAATAACAATAATTTAATTGCGTGTTTGCAGTACGGTTTAATAATATTTGTGAAATCGTTTACCAATTTTAGTAATAATTATTAATATAAAATTAAGGACAGAGACTACAAACCGACCTTTCGTTAAACTTGTTAAAAATATCAAATTAACGTCCACCAGAGCTTTTGAGCGCTTAACTTAGACATTATAACTAGTCAGCAAGGAGGTTTTGTGAAAGGATAAGTAAATCTTACTAGGCCATCTTTTAGTGAGAAAATAGCAAATACCGTAGATTACGATAATTATTACCATAATCGGGTGCAGAATATATCGCTTAAGATTATATGCTTCGATTATAAGAAGGCAATTATTTATGTAGATGCAAATGGAATATATTACGTACCCGGAGTTGACATTAAAACGATTAGCACAATAAAATAAATAAACGCCATCGTGTTATACGTGTTAATATGATTTATGAACACTATGCAAAACACTTATAAAAAAAACACAACGTCCATAGGTAATGAAAACTAACGGGAATATATTGTTTTGATAAAATAGCGCACAATTTTTTAGCATACCTGATAGTGTTTTTCATAGAAACAATTATGTACACAACTGTTGTGCGTTTTTTGTACGATGCCTCGATGAATTTGATCGTGAGGTAACGTAAGTTATAGGCAAGGTACCTGTGAAATAAAAAAATATTCTCGTTTGTTATTGTATTTTTAATTCGTGTAACACTATTGTCGTTTATAAAACGGGACTATCGGTTTTTAGAAAGTAAAAAACACGGGGGCCTAAAAAGGTGAACTATGATTTTTTTTTCTAGAAAAAAATTTACCGAAAAAAAAAAAGTTCTATCCGAAGCTTCTTTGAATACAAGAAGTGTTTTCTGTTTAAAAAAATAGATTATTGAATTGTTTTATATTAAAAATATGACTTTGGTTAATGGTATATAACTCTGATCAACCCCTGTAAATACGACAATAAATTTAATTTGTCATGGTTATTTATATGCACGTGTTTTTTTCTTCTCTATCGGTCATGCTACAGGCGCCTTTAAAACAATTTACCACTTGCTATTCAAAAAAGGTTTATTTATTCCCTTAAGATAAAGGCATTGCATCATGAATATGTTTACGGTACTTGGAGGCTGCAAGACTAATATAAGATACATTTGTAACCGTCACATTTAGCCGCCCGTTACCACTCGTCTCGAAATATTTATTATTACCAGTTTACCCCGATTAGCATGTAAGCCGTTACACGTAGGTATTAGATTACTCGAATATATATTTGTTTTTTTTTTATGTACATATATTATATCCTGTATGTATGTATGCTTGTGTGTGTGTGTGTTTATACATATACATTATTATTACGAATTAAACGTATCATATAAGTGTATATTGTTGCTCTGTGCCATAGGTACAAAAAGTAGGATTTTTTATTATTATTATATAAATAAGGTACGCAGTTGGAAAAAATGGGTTTTGCTTAATATCAACATATTATTAATTACGATATGCTATTGTTTAGTTAATTTTACACTAGGTTATTGTTATTTAACACTATAATTTTATTCTGTTTGTATGTAGATTAAAGATATTGAAGTGTCCAAGTATGGGTTATAAACGCTATTTGATTTCTATGAATAAAAAAAAATTATAGGAACACATTTAAGCCCAAAAATAATTCCATTTTTTGGTAGGTGCCCTAACTTTCCTCGAGTCGGGAGCGGTCATAGTACATGGCACCAGCTCCGACTTGACGAGGTGAAGCAATATAATGACCAAAAGGAGATGGATTTTCTTGCTTCACATGGTAGTTACAGGATGGGTCAATTCATTAGAACGAAAATATTGGTATGAGAAGATAAAGGACTAGGAAATAAAAGTAAATTAAAAAATAAAAAGTATGAGTAATTTTAAGTTTTTTTTATGAAGGTATAAAATGACATAATAATATCTAATACATGTTAGTCGGTAGTAATATTTAAACTAATTGGTTTATTCGAATACAAGAATTAAACGCTCGTTAAGTAGGCGTAGAGTACTAGAGGTTTAGGTGTAGAAAATCTTTTCTACTTTTTTTTTTTAACCCTTTGTTAAACTGGACACAAAGTTTAACTCTCTCGCGGATAGGCTATAGCACCCAGGGTCCGGGTGTCTATATGTAGCGATTGCCGCTTTCCTAAAGCTGATAAATACGCTGGCCAAACGTAAAGTTTTATTGGGAGGCTCAAATTATTTGTTGAGATATTTAAATCAAATTTTATTTACACACTTTATACAATGCGATTTAGGTAATAATTATATATTTTAACATCGCCATTCTTCTGCTATTTTTACCGCTATCATCAGTTAGCATTTATTGCCGCCACATTTTATTTGCCACATGTTTTCCAAATTGACGCCACATTTATACAATACAAGTTAGAATTCAGAATCGATCATAACAATCTTCTAGAGCAAAAAGTAGCTAATTTTGTTTCTATTAGAGCGGATCGATTATCGAAAACTTTTTTTTAAAAAGTAGTGCACTACATCTGTTAGGTTTTTTTGTGTTATTTATTTTGTAACCAGTTCGGATTAACTCCGTCCACTTTTACTTTATCTATTTGGCATTATTGTTTTCTCGGCTGATCGCCGATATTTATGTTGGTTAACACTCAAATTCGTGGCGCTTTAACTGGTTGTTACACCTTGTAAAACACAGAGTAAAACCAATCCTTCTCCGCTTTGCATCGAAGCTAAAATAAGATTCTGTTTTTGTTTACTCGAAACATAGAATTTTCGTAGGCCGTATTTGTTGATGGGTTGTTTTGAACGTTTTTATTATTTTATCAAAACAACTACCTTGGTTTTTTAATCGTAACGAAAATTTTTTTTTTTAAAACATATAATGTACTCGCTTTTACCATAACCT